>NW_012099377.1:292359-295368 GCF_000951045.1 Mandrillus leucophaeus | reverse complement strand
AATAGTAATAGTTAATATTTTTGAAGTCTTTCTGTAGACTACATTCTAGGCTAATCACTTTACATCCATAGATTTATCTAGGTCCTACAACTGGTCTATGAGGTAGATAGGATTACTCTCATTTCAGGGAGAGACCCAGAGACAATTAAGTAACTAATGCAATAGTTAACTTGTATTGGAACCCGTATTTCTGTGACTCAAAGGTCCATATGCCAATCCAACTTCCTGTACACGCTGACTGTAGCATTTCAGTGAAGGTTTATTGAGATCGTGTCTGTAATATATGATGCTTAAAAGGAAAAACAATGTATAATCACTATTTGTTCTAGTATCTCTCAGTCCTTATCAGTGGTGTAATATCACGTCTATCATAAAGCCTCTTTGGATTTAGGTTATTTTGTTATAAAATCAGGATTTTAATCCCTATTTTCTTCTTTACGTTGTTTCTGAAAGGTCTAGATTCTCTTTGTCAGTTATTTTTATATTTCTTCAAAAAAAAATCTCTGAATGTTTCTATATGTCAGGAATTGTTCTAAGTGCGGGGGATACAAAGATAAACAGACAAGAACATTGCCCTCATGGAACCTGTAGTCTCAGTGAGGAAGTCCAATAAAGAAGAATTAATATGACAGGCAATTCCCAGAAGTGTTTTTAAGAACTGTCTCTCTGAAAAGGTGACATTTGAGTAGAGAGAGACCTGCAAGCATGAGGGAAGAAGCCCCACTAAGCTTTTCTATTTTTTATTTTATTTTATTTTTTGAGATAGAGTCTTGCTGTATCACCCAGGCTGGAGTGCAGTGGTGTGATCTGGGCTCACTGCAGCCTCTGTCTCCCAGGTTCAGGCCATTCTCCTGCCTTAGCTTCCCAAGTAGCTGGGATTACAGGCTCCTGCCACTCCTGCCACGCCCCGCTACTTTTTTCTTTTTTTCTTTTTTTTTTTGTAGTAGAGAAGGGGTTTCGCCGTGTTGCCCAGTGTGGTCTCGAACTCTGACCACAAGTGATCCACCCACCTCGGCCTCCCAAAGTGCTGAGATTACAGGTGTGAGCCACCACGCCAAGCCCCCACTAAGCTTTGAGGAGAGACTATTTCAGTTGAAAATCAACACAAATTTCAAAGACTTGTAGAAGGGAATTAGTATACTTAAGAAACAGTATGTTTAATTAAGGCTATGTTTGCAAAAATGCTTTATAATTTGTTCTTATTTCTTCTGAATTATACTTGATTTATATTATTTATTTTTAATTAAAGAAGCAAGTGGCAAAATTATTGGAATTTCCTGCAGGATTGTGAATCAGTGGAATCTTTGCCACTATGAATACTTTGATGTTCATCATAACAATACTCCTCAGCAAGAAGCTCCAAGAGCACCTCAGCCAGAGGGAGAAGAATGTGAGAAGGGAGAGGCTAATCAGAGGAGAATGTAGAAATGTGGTTGGGAATCCTCCCGTCCCATATTTGGTGTGTGTCTGGTGTATGTGTGCATGTTTGTATGTATGTGTGACTGTGGAAATAGTTCTATTAGATGGCAGAAAAGGACACTTTCAGTACCCTATGATAAAATATAAAATAGTACAATAAAGTAGAAAAAAGACTTGGGGTAGGTCCATTTAATGTAACTCTAGGGAAAAAAAAAACAATCCAGAAGAATACAGGGACCAGAGGATAATAGATTATAATGTATACTCTTACAATAGCCAATTATTTATGATTGCACCAGTATCATCCACAGATGTGGCACATCATTATGTATTGATGTTTCGTTTCTTCTGTTCAAATTGGCACTTTTGTGGGACTAGTGCCCACCCCACCCACGCTCCCACCATCAACCTCACGGTTGCCATAAAGAAGCACAATTTTGCCGCATATTGTTCTGAATTCCTGCTTACAGTTGATTGATTCAGGTTAGACACTAAGATCAAACTGTGGATTCTCTTCCTATCATTTTTTGGACTGAAAAAGAAATTGTTTCCTCATGGTTTTCATGTCCATGGGAGAAATAATAAAGATCTGGAACCATCGATGAACATATTTTCTGTCCAATGACCAGAGAAATGGAAGGGAAAATTTTGCATTAAAAGGTGGGGTGGAAATGAAGTAGCTATGGAGATGTGATTGGAGACAAGAGACAAGGAATAAATCCTTGTTGAAGTATAAGACATTGAAGTCCCTGGTTCTAGTTGTTTGCAAAGCCCGGCAGGTTTCCTATCCTTGAATTCCTTGAGACAGTCTCATCCCCTATTTGTGTTTTCCCTTTATTATTTAAGGTCGTTGGTGTTGGGATTTATTTTGTTGTAAATGAAGAGTACTTACTAGAATTTTCCATATATTTTCTATTTTGATCTTTGCAATATCTCTGTGAGGTATATATTTCCTCCTTATTATGGATAAGATCTCTGAATAAGAAGGTCTAAGTGAAGAGTGTACAATCACATAGCTTTGGGGTGAAAGGTCCCTCTTCAACATGGTCTTAAGCATAAAACTGTGCAAGAGGAGGATGAAATTATGTGATGGATTCAACTGACAATTTCTAAAGATTTCTAAAAATTTGTTATCCAACCAATCAGAAGGATTGCTTCATGACAGGTCTGGCACTTATTGCTGGCTGTGACATCTCTCTTCCAGGTTGCTTTCACAGAATTCATATTGGTTGGTGTGTAAAATTACACACAAGGAAAGGACTGAGGGGTAATACAGGTGGAACCCTGCATCTTTGTACAGGAAATCCCTTGTACAAATTGTGGTCCTCCATCAGTACCAGCTAGCTCCAAATCCTAGAAAAAAATAGAAGCATTTTTAAAAAGTCCCAACTTACTGGTCCAGCACGCATAAAATGGCCTCTATCAGTGCACACCTTCTTCTCTTTCTCTCTTATTTCAGTAAGAAATGTGTCCATTCTCCCTCCAAGACTAATCATTCCATGTATGTTTTTAAAATCTTCTCTACCTGCCCTTCCAGGACTTTGTTTTCTTGGTTAATTTTCCACCCTTTATCCTTGCTTATGTCTCTCT
>NW_012099377.1:288688-290309 GCF_000951045.1 Mandrillus leucophaeus | reverse complement strand
TTGCATTTTTCTATAATTTTCTTCTTATTTGATGGCTATTACTAATTACTTTTACAGAGATGGGGTTAAATTTTTTTCAGTTAATTAAGGGACGCAGTATCAATTCACTCTCTCAACCTTAAAATTTCTTACAACATGTAGAATTGGATATCTCTATAGCAAACAGTCCTCAAATTTCAGAGTCCTATAAGAAGAATGGTTTATTTTTCCTACATCTTACAATAAAAGTTCAATGTAGATGTTCTGGACCGTATAGCTCTCTTGAGTGGCTCTTCTTAAAGTGGTGGCTCAGAAATCATGGCTAACCAAGTTATGGTTCTACCATAATGCCAGGTTCAACATGTAATTTGGAAATTATCCTGTCATCCTCCAGCTGACTGATGGGGAAAGAGAGAGGAAATGGGGGAAGCACACCCTCTTCTCAGCACCGCTGTCTGGAAGATGCTTTATGTGGAGTAAATTAGATGTTAGGTCATGGACCATTAAGAAAACATAGATTTGTTTGAAAACCAGCCAATCTCTGCCACACAAGCTCTGTAATGTTTTAGCATTTTTCCACAGCAAATATCCACGTATTATTTGCTATAACTAAATTGAATTTTTAAAACAAAAAATAAATTAAATACTTTTGGCAAAGATGTCTGGCAATGAAGAGACTAAGCTTCCTGGAAAAGAGTTTTCTGAAAAAGAGAAAACTAATGGTGAATAGGGTAGAATAAATCAACAAACAGAGAAACTTAGACATCCAGCCAGAGAGTTTACATTAGATACAATTGACAACAGCCACAAAGTTCCTTGAGCAGGTGCAGAAACATGACACATTATGCCAATTTGAGTTAAAGTGCAGAAAATTAGACAAAATATTTTCCAAATTCCCCAACAATATCAGAAAATAGTGTACATGAGCAGAAATTGTAGTTCTTCTTGTCATCCTAATTTAGTCACAATTTCCTGGCAGAATGAGTAAAATGGAACTTCAATTTCTATGCTCCCAATCATTCCCTTCATCTACAAGTACAAACCTGTGGAGACAGGAGTGTTTACAGGCAAAAGAAAACACATCCAGAAGGCAAACACCATATGCCAACAAGAGCTTCCCAATTTTTATAGAAAAAGAAATAACAAAAGGAGACAAATAAGTGTCCACATAATCTGGGAGGGAAGAACGGCCTCGATCCCTGCAGGTGTTTGCAACAAAACTGTCAAAACGAAGCTCAACTTCTGTCTCGAACGAATTCCAGAGCCTCCCTCTAAGAGGAGACTAGTTGCAGTCTACAGCTGAATAACCTCACAATTCCTGCTTTTATCCTTTCTCTGCATATTCTGACTTTTCAGAAGCAATGGGTAATGGTTTCCCAAATGATGGTGCTGTGTCTTATAGGCTAGGCTCACTGGGTGATGCCAGCTCTGGGAACTGCTGCAGGATCAGGATATTGCAGAAAGCTTCCCTGGGCATAGAGATCATAAAGCTGAAACTTAGTCCAGGATCTCTCTTCTTGCCAAACCAGGAACCTCTGCCTCACTCGATCCCCAAGGTGGTACCCATGGGATCCCTTGACACTGTAGGACCAGGGTTTTCTAACCATTGTTCTCCTGGAGAAAGTGACTTTTTCCAGTCTGC
>NW_012099377.1:282143-284763 GCF_000951045.1 Mandrillus leucophaeus | reverse complement strand
TATACTCTTACAATAGCCAATTATTTATGATTGCACCAGTATCATCCACAGATGTGGCACATCATTATGTATTGATGTTTCGTTTCTTCTGTTCAAATTGGCACTTTTGTGGGACTAGTGCCCACCCCACCCACGCTCCCACCATCAACCTCACGGTTGCCATAAAGAAGCACAATTTTGCCGCATGTTGTTCTGAATTCCTGCTTACAGTTGATTGATTCAGGTTAGACACTAAGACCAAACTGTGGATTCTCTTCCCATCATATTTTGGACTGAAAAAGAAATTGTTTCCTCATGGTTTTCATGTCCATGGGAGAAATAATAAAGATCTGGAACCATCGATGAACCTATTTTCTGTCCAATGACCAGAGAAATGGAAGGGAAAATTTTGCATTAAAAGGTGGGGTGGAAATGAAGTAGCTATGGAGATATGATCAGAGACAAGAGACAAGGAATAAATCCTTGTTGAAGTATAAGACATTGAAGTCCCTGGTTCTAGTTGTTTGCAAAGCCCGGCAGGTTTCCTATCCTTGAATTCCTTGAGACAGTCTCATCCCCTATTTGTGTTTTCCCTTTATTATTTAAGGTCGTTGGTGTTGGGATTTATTTTGTTGTAAATGAAGAGTACTTACTAGAATTTTCCATATATTTTCTATTTTGATCTTTGCAATATCTCTGTGAGGTATATATTTCCTCCTTATTATGGATAAGATCTCTGAATAAGAAGGTCTAAGTGAAGAGTGTACAATCACATAGCTTTGGGGTGAAAGGTCCCTCTTCAACATGGTCTTAAGCATAAAACTGTGCAAGAGGAGGATGAAATTATGTGATGGATTCAACTCACAATTCCTAAAGATTTCTAAAAATTTGTTATCCAACCAATCAGAAGGATCGCTTCATGACAGGTCTGGCACTTATTGCTGGCTGTGACATCTCTCTTCCAGGTTGCTTTCACAGAATTCATATTGGTTGGTGTGTAAAATTACACACAAGGAAAGGACTGAGGGGTAATACAGGTGGAACCCTGCATCTTTGTACAGGAAATCCCTTGTACAAATTGTGGTCCTCCATCAGTACCAGCTAGCTCCAAATCCTAGAAAAAAATAGAAGCATTTTTAAAAAGTCCCAACATACTGGTCCAGCACGCATAAAATGGCCTCTATCAGTGCACACCTTCTTCTCTTTCTCTCTTATTTCAGTAAGAAATGTGTCCATTCTCCCTCCAAGACTAATCATTCCATGTATGTTTTTAAAATCTTCTCTACCTGCCCTTCCAGGACTTTGTTTTCTTGGTTAATTTTCCACCCTTTATCCTTGCTTATGTCTCTCTCGATAGCTAGCTAGCTAGCTAGCTAGCTAGACAGACAGACAGACAGACAGACAGACAGAGAGGTATAGTTTGTTTTGAGGCGGAATCTCACTCCCAGGCTGGAGTGCAGTGGTGCAATCTCAGATCTCTGGAACTTCTGCCTCCTGGGTTCAAGCAATTCTCCTGTCTCAGCCTCCAGAGGAGCTGGGATTACAGGCACGCAACACTGAGGCTTCACCATGTGTCCTCTCATGGTAACAGGTGAAAGGGCAAAAGGGACTAATTCTCTTCCTCAAGCTTTTATTATAAGGCATCAATCCCATCTATGAGGGCTCTGCCCTCATGTCCTAATCGCCTCCCAAGGGCCCCACTTAATACCATGACTGGCAGGTTTAGAGGCACCACATGAATTTTGGAGGAACACGTGCATTCAAACAAAAAATCTTAGAAGAGAAAGCTCCATACATTTTCAACAAAGCAAAATGGACCTCCTACATTCACAACAGTTTTATTTTCCTATCTGAATAATGTTTAATGGCATCTATAATACCAACTTATTTTGTTTCCACTAACATTATTATAAATAACATCAGAATACTTCATTTTATGTTTTTTACTGAATTGTAATTATCACCAACTGGCAATGGAAAACTAGGGAATGATATGTTATTTCCTGGGTACCCTGTCACGCATAGTGGCCAATATATTAACAATATTGCATTGACTACCTTAAGAATTATTAATGATCAGAGTAACCACCCATTACTTTGTTATGACAGATATATTTAGTATCCATATACAGAAGTAACTAAATATAAGTTGCTGCTTAGAAAAATACATGAAATCATGGCAGCTGCGGTTGTTTTTCTTAATAATATAATATGATCTTCTCAGTCTACTTTTTACACCAGAGTCAGATGCCAACAGTAAAATTAAGAAAAAGAGGAGAACAGGTTATCTTTAGCATTTCTCCAGTTCTTTCAACTTTCTACCTCTATGTGGTATCACAGTCAGTCACACCACAGTCAAATCCAGCCTTCATGCTGTATTCTGGGCACTCAAGAGGATCCATTCACAGTTCAGGCCTCTTCAATTGATGCCCATGTGCAGGATTCTCCAGTTCCTCCACACCAAGGCATTTCAACTTCTAGTTCTGTGTCTGTTCATTGTTATCTCCTCTTGGATGGTGTCAATTGAAAAGGATTGTGGTACTTCATGAGGAGTGCTGTTTATTTGCTTTCTTTCATTCCAGTAATGAAAAAAGGGTATTGAAGGTCTGCTTCCCATCCTCTATGGCTCTGTCCTTCACTC
>NW_012099377.1:277370-281623 GCF_000951045.1 Mandrillus leucophaeus | reverse complement strand
CCCCCTCCCCCCTCCCCATAATAGGCCCCGGTGTGTGATGTTCCCCTTCCCGAGTCCAAGTGATCTCATTGTTCAGTTCCCACCTACAAGCGAGAACATGTGGTGTTTGGTTTTCTGTTCTTGCGATGAGAAAGGCTTTTTCAATCCTCTGTTCTAAGATGGGTTCTCCCTTCTAGGTTTACTGTTAATGGTGCCTCTCCCTGTTTCTCTTTGATTTTTATAACCCAGAAGAGAGGAGAGATACTCAGAGCTACTCAATATGCATAGCAAACTATACCGTGTTCCCATTAAAACAGTATGTTATACAGTAGTTATTACAGTGAAATACATCTTTTAAGATGTTTCATTTATCATTGATAGCCTGAAGAGGAAGATACTTGAGGTTAGGAGAATTGTTTAATGCACCACACATACAGGCAAACAGTGATCTCTCCATAACTCCACCTCAAAGAAACATATTTAAGGTTAGCCATGCTGTCAGATTTTGTATCATTTTGCTTAAAAATGCAAACTCTACATTCAGTGCATATGGCGTCTGTTTCTTGCATATATCAGTGACCTTGACCAAGTTACTTACATTTTCTGTGCCTCAGTTTGCATATCTGCAAACTGTGGATAATATTGCCAACTTCATAGAATTATTTTGAGGGGTGCATGAATAATTGAAAACTCATAGAATATGAACTAGAACATAATCATTCAAGCTCAATAAATGTTTGTTACTGTGATTATGGTTATAATTATGATTATATTTTGTTCCTTTTTTCAGCTCTTCAACCTTTCCCTTGTATCTTCTTCCTTCTTCTCCCTTCTTTTCACTCTCATGAGTTTCTATCCTTCATATGTATCCATCGTATATCCTACAATATATTGATTGCCTTATTTCTTCCTCCTTGAGATGCGTTCTCTTCTGGAGTTTGGAGGAAATTGACATTCACAGTTCGTGATTAATGTACTACAAATTAGGTAGACACTTAGAATACACTGCACAACTGAAAGTATTGCAGACATTTAAAGGTGTTAAAGCTAATTGCTCCAACTGGAATTTATCCAGAATAGTCATGGAAAATGCATTGTGAAGATTTTATTGACTATAAGTGGCAAAGACCTTGGTTATATATGTCCTCTAAATGACAACACCTCTCTTTTCTCTGTTGTCTGCCAGAAGTAGATGGCAATTTTAGGCTCCTCATGGAGTTGGGTCCAGCATTACTTGGACCTAAAATGTCACAAAACTAATTCTTTTCAGGCATAGCAGTAACGTTATAAAGTATGTGGGAAGCCATCTGGCAGAGACACACAATCTGGGTTTCTCTGATCTGCAATTTTCAACCTGTTATTCACTAGCTATGAGGCTTGGACAAGCGACTTACTGCTTCTTCACCTGAAGAAAAAATGAGAATTAAAACATCTGTATAACAATTTTGCTGTGAGGATGAAAGGAGATAAACAGTACCAATGTTCCTTGCACAAGGCCCAGATCAGACTAAGTAATCCGTAAATGTTACTCTTATTCACATGATTTGAGAAGATTCCTTTGTTGTTTTCAGACTTCACTTTGGCTGAAATCTAGGTGAATAAGTCACCTATTTGATGTATCAGTATTCAAAAACATAGAAAGAGTAAATGATATCCTCAAATCTAAGCTAAAGTTTAAAAGGATCCCTTTTCAAGTCTTTATAGACGCTATCGCTTCTGAGACATTTTTGTGACCAGTCAATAATGAGGATGCTGAGTTATTTATTATTCATTTATTTCATGCATTAAATAAAGGATTTTTGACACTTTTTATAGGTTGGCCACTATTCTAAGTGCTGAATAAGACAACCAAGTTTCCTGTTCTCAAAAGGCTTAATTTTCAGTGACGAAGAGTTAGAACAAATAAGCAAACAAGCAAGATAATTACGGAATATCAAGAGTGCTATGAATAAACTAAAACAGGAAAATGTGAGAGACAAACGTCTGGGTGGGGGTTATGATTTGCTTATAGGTCCCTCTGACAAACATTTGAACTAGTTCTCAATGTAATGAGAAGAATACAGCTTGTGACAATCTCTGAGAAGAGTCTTCCAGCCAGAGGAGAGAAAACCTTCAAAGGTCTTGAGGTAAGATTGAATTTAGAAGATTAAAAGAATACAAAGAAGGCCCATGCAGCTGCAGCAAGGAGACTTTAGAAGAAATAGTAAATACACCAGAGAGGGAAACAAGGGCCAAGGCAGAAGAACCTTGAGACCAGGAGCCAGACTCAGGTCTCATTCCATATGCAACAAGGAGTGACTGAACAGGTGTAAGCATGGAAACACCTTGATCTGAATGCTTCTAATATTTTCCAGAATCTCTTTAGTTTAGAAGTGAAAAAAGATTTAGATTTCTAGATCTGAAAGAAGCTAACAGGTCTTTAGCCCCAAATTCTTTATTTTAAAATGAAAAAACAACTGCAGCCACAAAAAAAAGGAAATAATTTATTCAAAAGCTTAAGTTTCGTTAGTAGTCAAAGCAGGACCCAAACTCAGAACTTTAGTATCTTGGCCTATGCTGTTTCTACACAAGGGCCCCAAACTTTGCTTAATGTTCCTTAAGTCCTCAATGATGCTTAATTTCAGGAGAATAAAGTAGACAAAATACCTCATCAGAACCCTCCCAAGAATCTGTAAGAGTCTCCAGGGATGGCCCCATCTATCAGCCAGTTAGTCTATTCTAATCTGTCTCTCCTCTCTCTCATTCCTTTCCATTTACTGTTCTTGTGAGAACACTAATGCATTGTATCTGGGGAGCCAAGCTCCATGCTCCAAAGTCCGTCAGTCCCAAAGTTAATCAGCGGGATTTCCTGCAGCACTGGGAAATAGCTCTTTCCAAGCTCCACACAGCATTGTGTCTTCTGAGCTGCTATGCAGAATTTACGTTACTTTGGCCACAGACTCACAGAACTCCAATTAAAATAGCATCTTCACAGTCTCCCCTAACCATTCGCTCTTCAGGAACCAAAACTGAGCCAAGAAACTGGACAGGGATATGTTCCCCTCATTTCTCTCTGCTCCATCCTCTCTTTCCCCATCCATCCCTCTTGCATCAATCAACAATTAAATATCCTCCTGCCCACATAAAAACACAAGAGAAAACATATGCATTTCAATTTCTGCAGTTGGGTACCAAAGGAGTAATTTCTCCATAGTTTGGCTTTTCAAACAGCTCAACTTTGGATCCCATTCAAGAACTCAAAGATTCCATGCTGAGTGAAAACCAAGGAAGATATGGCTGCTGATTGGAGTTGCAGACACTGCCTTAAATCCTTTCTGCTGTGGCCTTAGCAAGTAAACTTTTGATTTTTAGGAAGGTGTTAATGTCACAAAGGGAAGCACTGTATTTCTCTGGGACTTCAGCAATGCCATTACTGCCCAGAGAATGCTGAAAGCATTTAGTGCTTGAAAGACTTCTTAATAAGACACTCCTCAGCTAAGGAGGTTTTCCTTAATCTATAGAGGAAGTAATCAATCACTGCACTAGAAAATACATCCTACCCATTAAAGTGAGCTCTTGGACCCCTGCAACGTCCATCCCACTGGACTGGATAGTCTGGACCAGGGCATGTGGGACAGCCACTCTCTGCCATTGGTTTTCAAGGCACAGTCATGAATTTTGTCATTGCATCAGAGACCTTAAAACCTAAAGGAGCAAAGATTTGAAAAACAGGTGTGTGGGGTGATATATGAGGTGAGAGGAGGTTATCTTTTCTGGGACTAACTAGAAGAAAAAATTTCTAGGTATTCCTGAAGGTATAACTGACTCTTATGCCTGTGGACAGTGACCATCTGTAAAATTTGGAAACTGGTTGTTGATGATCAAACTAGGGACTATAAGATATACAGTGAACACAGGGTTGTTAAACACCTGTGACTTTCCTTTTCAAAATAAGGGGAAAAGGCAGAAGGAATATAGGAGGAAACAGAAAAAAAAAAAAAAACAAGAAGGAGGACAGGAGAAATGAAAGAAAAAAGAAACTGTAACACTTCAAATCAAGGAACCCGAAGAGACAGAGGAAGGTGAAATCTGGAATCACAATATGCCCATAATTGCTTAGCAGCCTGGTTAACTTGAGCCAAATCTTGTGTCATTCTTATTTTCAAATACTCAGGAGCTCCAAGCAATAGCTGTTCCCTGTATCATGTAATTTGTGAAAATGTAAAAACACAGACTCCACAGCTGCTCTGCAGGCACACCACATCATACTGGCCTGAGCTCTTGCTGGTTTTTCT
>NW_012099377.1:201474-276475 GCF_000951045.1 Mandrillus leucophaeus | reverse complement strand
CTCTCTCTCTCTCTCTCTCTCTCTCTCTCTTTCTTTCTCTTCAGCTGCTAAGTTCGGGGGTACCTGTGCAGGATGCACAGGTTTGTTACATAGGTAAACTTGGGCGGTTTACTGCACCTGGGTACTAAGCCCAGCATCCATTAGCTATTTTTCCTGATGCACTCCCTCCCACAGGCAGGCCCTAGTGTGTGTTGTCCCCCACATCCTCATTGTGTCCATGTGTTCTCGTCATTCAGCTCCCATTTATAAGTGAGAACATGTTCTTCTTTCTATCTGGAGCTCTCTGCTGCTACTCTTCACATAGATAAATTCAGCATAGCCTTCACATCTCGGCTCAAGTGTCACTCCTTCACAGAGGCTTTCACTGCCTCCAAAGATCTGGCCTCCCTACTACTGATGCTCACGGAACCATGTGCTACTTGCTTGTAGTGTTTATCAAGTGTTTCTTATTAGTATCATTTGATCAATAGCCATCTCTTCCCCTACACTGTAAATGGCATGATGTTAGAAATGTCTGTGATTTTTTTTGTTTTTAGTGTTCTCCCAGAACTGCATGAAAATTCAGAAGGAGAATATTCCTGACAGAGTCAAAAGCTATTCTAAAGATCCTAAGCTAAGACTAAGCCTGGCATACTCCAGGTAACAGAAGAGGGCTAATGTGGCTGTTCAGTGGGCAAAGGAGAGAAATAGTGGGAGATTAGATTAAGGAGGTAGACGGGGACAAAGGTTGTTGGAACTTCAAGGTCTAGTTCTGGATTGGACTCTAGGAAGATGAGAGAACATTGAAGAGGATTTTTTAAATGTTTGTTTTATCGTACGTTTTATTTTCAAATAATTTGGCCTACAAGAAGTTACCAAAGTAATATAGACAGTGCTCCGGCATGCCTTCCAACCAGCTTTCCATAACTATAGTACCTATGCACTGTGAAAACCAAGAAATGTCCATTGATACAACACTACTAAAACACTACCAGCTAAACTGCAGACGAGATTTCATCAGTTTTACGTGTAGTGTGTGTGTGTGTGTATGTGTGTTACTGCGAAATCACATCACATGTATGGATTTATATAACTCACACCACAATCAGGATATGGAACTGTTCTATCACCACAAAGAAACTCCTTCGCTACCCCTTTACAGTCACAAGCACTGATCTGTTATTCATTACTATAAGTTTTTCATTTCTAGAATGTCATATAAACAGATTCACACAACATATAACATTTTGCAGTTGGCTTTTTTTCACTCAGCATAATGCCCTTTTGTTATGTTCATCTTACAGAGATGAAAAGAACAATTGACCTGAAATTTGGTTTAGATGCCACACACCGACCAAAAGGCTATGAAAACATTTAATGCTCACACCATGAGGCTTTGGGGGAGAGCAGGGCATGCTTCCAAATGGGTCCGGAACTATCTTGAGCAAGCAAAAAAGGAGCTACTGGCTTTGCTTTTTACTGTTGATTGGATAGAAAGTTGGACTGGGGTGTGGGTTCCCATGTGCAGTCTAGAGCTTGTGTGGTTTGAACTTTCCACCAGCACTAAAAGAAAGGTACTTCAAGTCTTTTTATCAGCTGCCCCACATACAGCGCAAGAGGGGAAGAGGGAGTAGTGGAGTTTGAAAGAGTCAGCAGCCAAGCATCAAAAATGATGTTACATACTTTATTTACACCTTTAAATCCACCCTAGTTGTTGCATGTATTAATAGTTCATTTTGTTGCTGTTTAGTTTTCCATTTTATGGTTACTTTATGGTGTGTCTATCCATTTACCCACTAAAAGATGTTTGGTTATTTCTAGCTTTTGGCTATTACAAAGATAGCTTCTATGAGCATTTGTATAAATATTTTTATGTGAATATAAGTTTTCACTTCTCTATGATAATTACCTAGGAGTGCAATTGCTTGTTTTATGAGAAATATGTGTCTACCTTTATAAGAAACTACTAAACCATATTCCAAAGTGGCTATTCCATTTTACATTTGCACCATCAATGCATGAGACATTGAACTGGAGAGTTTTAAGTATGACAACCACATTGATTTATACTTTTAATGATCCCTTTAGCTACCCAGTGAAAAACGGGTAAGGAAGAGTTAGGGGCAATACTAGGATAAGGGAAACTAGTTAGGAGACTATTGTAGTAATCCAGGTAAGAGATGATTATGGTATGTGCAGAATGATGGTAGTAGAGGTACAGAGGAGTAGATAAATTCGACACATTTGTTGTAAAAAAAAAAGTTCAATGAATTTAGTAATATGTGTGATATTTTGTTGTGGTGGTTGAGGGGAAAAGAAAAATCAAGAAATTAAGATTTTTAGGTGGAGCAATTGGATAGCAAATAGTGGTTTTATTGACATGGAGAAGATGGAAGAAGAACAGTTTATGGAGGGAATCAATTGTTATATTTTGGCCATTTTATGTTTTCAGTGCCTTTTTCCATGTGAAAATGCTAAGGAATCAGGTAAAATTGTTAGTAAGAGTCAGAGCTGGAAATAGATATTTGGCAGTAATTGACATAAAGAGAGGTCTAACCAGATTTGAATTTTTCCATTCAAAAACAATGAAGAGAGAGGGGTTGGATACTTCATGTTTTTATGACACAGTATAATAGACCATACTGACAGGGTAAAAGTGGTGTGTAGGACATAAGAAGAGTAAAGAAAGTGAAAAAATAACATCAAAAAATTGACAACCACAATGAGTTGTATAATTGGCAAAGTGGAAGTGGTATTTTATTAATTCCTCCCAGTGATATGGAAGGACAGGAAGCAGTGGTCATTGAATGTAATTCAGGAGTCAGAAACCACCATTTCAGGATATACACGTCCAGTATATTCCAACCTCAATTCTTGACTAAGGTGAGGTGTTGTTATAATCTAGGATGCTATAGTGGCTAATTTTGGCTATAATTGCTAATTAGCTATAATGGCTACTTTTATGCCTCAATTTGGTTAGGCTATGATGCCCAGATACTTAGACAAACTTAGTATAGATGTTTCTATGAAGGTATTTTTTAGATGAGATTGACATTTAAATCAGTGCACTTTGAGTAAAGCAGATTACCCTCTATAATATGAATGGGCCTCATCCAATTACATAAAAGCCTTAATAGAAAAAGACTGAACTCTCCCAAGCAAGCCTGAATTCTGCCAGCCAACTGTCCTCAGACTCTCTCCAGCCTGATGGTGTATTCTGCAGATTTTGGACTTGCCAGCCTCCACAATCATGTGTGCCAATTCCTTAAAATAGAGCTCCCTCTCTGTATACACATTCTATTGATTCTGTTTCTCTGAAGAATCATAACTAATACAGATGCCTCTCCCTCTTTTTAGATGCCCATCAACCCACAGTTTTGAAGCTAATTCTGAAATTTTAAAACAACTTGATATTGCTGTGGCCTACGTATATACTCACAAGTAAAGGAGAGTTAAAAACTCTCCAATGCTGTTTGTGAAAATCTTTCGAGATCACTTTCTGTTTGCTGCTGTCTTGCTTGATTCTTAAACTCTTTGTTCTTTGTTCCATCATCCATTTGGAGTCCTGCCTCCAGCCTGGGATTGTCCACTCCAGTCAGCCTCTTGGATCTCAACCTCTAACTAAGGGGCACTCCAGCTCGGGGGAAGAACTACCTCTGTAGTCTTTCTACGAGAAATCTCTAATTGACCCCCATCTCCACTCTATCTTCTCCCAATATTCGGGAATATATTCCTTCATGACTGCTCTGGTGATTCTACCTGACTATTTTGTTCCTTTCGAATTGAGTACCATCCCTGCTACCCACAAGGCTGTTTACCTTCCAGGCTCACATCCATCACAACTCACTTTCATCTTTTATTTACTCCCACTAAGGCAGTCCTCTAAGCCCTCCCAACTTTCCTATCAAGAATCAAGCATATTCACACCACACACACACACACACACACACACACACAGTGTCTGTTTATAAAAATGATCAAAATTATTTTATTTTCTATATTCATGTCCTTATGTTATTGTCTCTTTATATATTTGTTTTTGATGCCCTATAGTTTGTTTTCTAGTAGAAATCCCTAGAAGAACTCATAGAAACAATATTCCCTAAGTTATATGTTATATATAATAATTATTTTCCAGCTTTATATTTGGAAGTCAGTTTGTCTGGATTAAAAAATCCTTTGATTCCATTTTTCTTTCCTTGGGAATATTAAAAATATCACTGCATTTTCTTCTGGAAACAACACTTCTTAAAGTGTTGTTGTAGAAAAGACTGATGATAAACTGATTTTCATTCACTTATAAGCATTGTGGCAACTTTGCTGGGATACCCAGAAGTGTTTTTGTTTGTTTGCTTTTCTTTTTCTTCTTCTTTAAAGTCTAGAAATTTTACTAAATATATCTCAGTATTGGTCATTCAGGGTCAATTTTCCTTAAGTATGCAACTAGCCTTTTAAACGTATAATTTTAAACCTATTTTTTTTTTCAGAAAACAATACTTAGAATTATAGTTTTTACTCTTTAATCTGTTTCTATAATTTTTATCATTCTTCTGAGACACCTATTTCATAATGCTGAATCTTCTTGCATGTCTTTACTACTTCCTCTCAAATCCTTTTTATGTTTCTTCATCTTTGTTTTTGCATTATTATTCACTCTCTATTCCTTCGTAGTTAATTTTAATTGTAAAATGATTGTTTAAATTTTATTGATAATTCTTTACTGAGATCTAAGACTTGTCCAAGAGTTTCTAATTATGACTTATGCTGTATGTGTTGCATCATTATCTTTACATAATTTATCTTTCATTGATATATAATTCTCATCTTTTTCTGGCATGCTTTCACTGAGGTAGAAATATTATTCTACTACTTATTCTCTTTTTCTTATAAGAACTTTTATATGATTTTCAAAATTCTTTTGTTATTCATTCTATGGGAAATTCATTTTTATATGCTTTGTGGCTCTAGAGTATCCTTTTCTGTTGTTTTGGTGTGATGTTCAAACTATGCTTCCTTATTTCCTGATGGCTCTGAATCGTGTTTCTCTCTCTCACTTTTTTTTAAGACTTTCTTTTGTCTCAATTGTACCACTCCTCAGTGTGGAGATTTTAATGAAAGGGCACTTTGAATGATTGACTTTAAGAAGTTGTGTAACTCAGAGAGTTCATCCTCTTTAGGACTTATACCAACCCCCTGCAGTCACTCACTTCTGGAGTTTGCAAAGCCTCTAGGCTTCTGTAGTTGCTTTCAAGTTGGCTGTGAGGCTCCAGTGAGCACATTTTTATTCATGTATCTTTTTTTGTTTGTATTGGGGATTATCAATACTAGAAAACTAGTTTTTGCATTGTATAACCCAGTAAATATTATACCATCGTTATTGTGGCTGATGATGGTTTTATCCCCATATTCCTGTATTTTGTGGTTCTTGTTGAAAATATTTTAACCAGTGTTAACACAGATGTTTTCCAAGGTGGTTGTATAGTTTGTTTGTGGGTTTGTTCTTATATAGACACTACCCTACTTTATGGGCCATTGGAAAGATTTTTAAATCATACTATCATTTCCATTTTCAAGAAATTTATTGGATTATCTTATTTTTTCCACAGTCCTCTAGCTATTTAAATTATTATTTTCGTTTTATGGAAGAGGAAACTAAGGCTTTAGAGGTTAAACAATTTTTTCAAGGTCAAATCTCCAGTAAGAGAAAGAATTCTGATATAAAATTGTCATGTTTTCAACAAAGTATAAACTATTAAGCACTCTCATAGGCTGCTTCTGTGTCTAACTGAAGCTGATAACCCATGGATAAGTAGAAAGTGGACAAATGAAGAATAGAAAGACGCTGTGCTAGTTGTGTGTTGTGAGAATGAAATTGTCAAAAGCCCTGATACTTAGCTTCTCAGAAACTGAAAGAAGGTCAGTGTGGCCAGAGCTTGGTGGGTTAGGAGAAAAGCAGGAACTGACTGATGAGACGTAAGCACGGATCTACAATATAGAACATCGTAGAACATAGTCAAGACTTTGGATTTTATGGGAGGCCATCAAAATGTTTTACGGTGTGTACAAAATGGCATGAGAGCTCAGAAGGATAAATTAGGTATTACTTATCTTAGGCTTTGAATCATCATTGACTAAAAGTCTGAGGGATGGAGGATAGGACATGTATAGGTTACTCATGAATTAGTGGGATCTTAACCAAGACTGAAATTAAAATGGTGCACAACGTGTAAAGAAGCCACAGAAAATTAGCCTGGAGAGTTAGACCAGGTGAGGCCAGTCCTTGCTCGAAGGGTAATGAGAACAACGGCTCTGCCATCACATCAATTGCTGCTGGAAAAAGAGTCAGTTTGTGGGCCCTGGTACCATGTGGCATAGTCAGAAACTGAAGAGAAATGCCACTTTAGTTTGAAATAGGAAGGCACCTATTTTAGAAAGCTACATTACCTTTTATAGTTTTTAGGGCCTTGCGTTGGAAAGTCCATAATATACACATGTGAAGGTATTGTGGCAATAATGACTCTGCTTCCTTGCTTTTTATATCAGCTATTTTTTAATACAGCCACTGTGACTTTTTGAGTGGGTTTTGTGATATCTTTTAGAACACTGTAACATTTGATACTTTTCCCATTTTTATTCAACAAAGCAAATACATCAGGAAAAACAAGAGGAAAGGAAAATGCCTGTGACTCACATGGTATTTTTATATGTATTCACGTGCGTGAGGATATTGAAATGCATGTAGCTCTGTTTATGCAAGACTTAATATGTAACATCCTTAAAAGAGAAATTTATAAATGCATAAATTAAAGCCACAGTTTTACATTCCACTAAACATGTATTGTTAATAGGAGTCTTAAGTTTCTATGTAAACTTCGGTTTGTTCTTTCATCCTTGGTATGATTGAGAAGTATTTGTGTGAGAAACACTGAATAATGTGCTGCAGATTAGGTAACATTGTTACCTTCAAGAAGCTGTCAGTTAAAAATTAGTTGTTTAAAAATTTTTTATTTTTAGTTCTGGGGTACATGTGCAGATGTGCATAGGTAAAAGTGTGCCATGGTGGTTTGCTGCACCTATCAACCCATCACATAGATATTTAGTCCAGAATGCATTAGATATTTTTCCTAATGCTCACCCTCCCCCCACCCCACCTGCTGAGAGTCCCCAGGGTATGTTGTTCTCCTACCTGTGTCCATATGTTCTCATTGTTCAGTTCTCACTTATAAGTGGGGACATGTGGTGTTTGGTTTTCTGTTCCTGTATTAGTTTGCTGAGGATAATGGCTTCTGGCTTCATCCCTGTCCCTGCAAAGGACATGGTCTCATTCCTTTTCATGGCTGCATAGTATTCCATGGCATATATGTACCGCATTTTCTTTATCCAGTTTATCATTGATGGGCATTTGGATTGATTCAAATGTCTTTGCTATGGTGAATAGTGCTGCAATGAACATACGTGTGCATGTATCTTTGTAACAGATGATTTATATTCCTTTGGGTATATACCCAGTAATGGGATTGCTGGGTCAAATGGTATTTCTGGTTCTAGATCTTTAAGGAATTGCCACACCATCTTCCACAATGGTTGAACTAATTTACACTCCCACCAACAGTATAAATTGTTCCTATTTCTCCACAACCTTACTAGCATCTGTTGTTTCTTGACTTTAATAATGGCCGTTCTGACTGGCGTGAAATGGTATCTCATCGTGGTTTTGATTTGCATTTCTCTAATGATAAGTGATGTTGAGCTTTTTTTCATATGTTTGTTGGCTGCACGGATGTCTTCTTTTGAGAAGTGTCTGTCCATGTCCTTTGTAAGGACTTACTTTTTTTAAGTGTTTTTTTAAGTGGTATGAATCATCTCACCACCTCCAGTGAGTTGAGTGATTGTGTCTTATTCTTCTTTTAAAAATTTATTTTATTGTATACATAGAAGGTATCCACATGATGTTTTGATAGTTTTATATAGTTTATATACATAGCTTATAAATTGTTATTACATGTCAAACTAATATATCCATCACCTTCCATAGTACCCTTTAATCTGTGGTAAGAACACTTAAAATCTATTCTCTTAGCAAATTTTCTGTATGCAATACAATATTATTAACTATTGTCCTCATGCTATACAACAGATCTTTGTACTTAGGTAGAATAAATAAGGCAATAATGGTAATAGTAGTAACCTACTTCTAACCATTTTTCCCCTCCCTGCCCCTGGTAACCATACTTCTACTCTCTGTTTCTATTTATTCAACACCAGTTTTTTAGATTCCATATATGTGTGAAATCAAATAGTATTTTTCTTTCTGTGGCTGGCTTATTTCACTTAGCATAATGTCCTCTGGGTTCATCCATGTTGTTGTAAATGGTGGTATCTCTTTTTTAAGGCTAAATAATACTCTGTTGCATAAATGTATATAACATATGTTTTTAATTCGGTCATTTGTTGATAGGCACAGATTATTTCTATACCTTGGCAATTGTAAATAATGCTGCAATAAACACGAGAGTGCAGATATCTTTATAAGGTGCTAATTTAATTTCCTTTGGATATACAGGCAACAGAGGGATTCCTGGGTCATCAGGCAGTTCTACTTGTAATTTTTTGAGAAATCTCCATACTGCCTATACCAATTTACATTTCCACCAAAAATATCTAAGGGTTTTATTTTCTTTACTTCCTTGCCAATATTTATTTTTTGTCTTTTAGACAGCAGCTATCTTAAATGGTACTAGATAATTTCTCATTGTGGTTTTAATTTGCATTTCCCTGATGATTAATTATGCTGAGCACCTTTTCATATACCTATTGGTCATACGGAATTCTTCTTTTAAGAAATGTCTATTCAGATTCTTTGCATTTTAAAAATCAGTTTATTTGGTTTTTTCACTCTTGAGTTGTGTGAGCTACTTATACATTTTGGATATTAACCCCTTATAAGATATATGGTTTGCAAATATTTTCTTCTAATCCAAAGGCTGCGTTTTTTAAAATTTTAGGTTCAAGGGATACATGTACAGGGTTGTTACATGGATGTATTACATAATGCTGGGATTTGGGCTTCTGTTGAACTCATCATCACATAGTGAACACAGTACCGAATAGGTAGGTTTTCAACTCTTGCCCCCTCCCTCACTCCCGCCCCCAGTTTGGAGTCCCCAGTGTCTATTGTTTCCATCTTTATGTCCACGTGTTCTCCTTATTTAGCTTCCACTTATAAGTGAAAATACGCGGTATATTATTTTCTGTTTCTGCATTAATTCACTTAAGATAATGGCCTCCTGCTGCATCTCTGTTGCTGCAAAGGACATAATTTTGTTTCTTTTTTATGGCTGTGTAGTATTCCATGATGTATATGTACCACATTTTCTTTATCTAATCCACTATTGATGCACACCTAGGTTGGTTCTACAACTTTGCTATTGTGAATACTATTGTGATAAACATATGAGTGCAGGTGTCTTTTTGGTAGAATGATTTCTTTTCCTTTGGGCAAATACCCAGTAATGGGATTCGTGGGGCCAAATAATAGGTCTAGTTTTAGTTATTTAAGAAATCTGCAAACTGCTTTCCACAGGGATTGAATTCATTTACTTTCCCATCAATAGTGTACAAATGTTCCCTTTTCTCTGCATGCTTACTGTTAGTTTTTACTTTTTAATATATTCATTCTGACTGGTGTGAGATGGTATCTCATTGTGGTTTCAATTTTCATTTCTCTGATGATTAGTGCCATTAGGCATTATTTCATATGTTTGTTGGCTGCTTGTATGTCTTCTTTTGAAAAGTATCTGTTCATGTTATTTGCCCACTTTTTAATGGGGTTATTTGATTTTTCTTGTTGCTTTGTTTAAGTTTCTTATAGATTTTGAGTATTAGTCCTTTGTCAGATTGTAGTTTGCAAATATTTTCTCCCATTCTATAGGCTGTGTTTACACTGTTGATAGTTTATTTTGCTGTGCAGAAGCTTTTTAATTAAATTATGTCCCAATTGTCAATTTTTGTTTCTGTTGCATTTGCTTTTGAGGTCTTAGTCTTAAATTATTTGCCTAGGCCAATGTCGAGAAGAGATTTTTCTAGTTTTCTTCTAAGAATTTTATAGTTTTAGGTCTTACATTTAGATATTTAATTCATCTTGAGTTAATTTTCATATATGGTGAAAGTAAGGGTCCAATTTCGATGTTCTCATGTGGCTAGCAAAAGCTGCCTTTTTTATTTTGTGGTTTGTTTCCTTTACTGTGTAGAAGCTTTTAGTTTGATTCAATCCCACATGTTTGTGTTTACTTTTGTTATCTGAGCTTTGGCTGTAATATCCAAATAGTCATTGTCAGGGCCAATATCAAGGACCATTTCCCTTTTAATAGTTTTTATTTCTTTTAATAGTTTTACAGTTTTGGGTCTTATATTTAGGTCTTTAATCAATTGAATAAAAGTAGAAATCAATAACAGCAAGAACATGGGAAAATTGATCCACAAGTAAAAACTGACACACTCTTGAACAACTGCTGGGTCAAAGAGGAAATCAAAAGAGAATTTTAAAAATATCTAGAGACAAATAAAAATTAAAACACCATCTAGAAAAAACTCATGGGAGGCAACAAAAACAATAATAAAATGGATGTTTATAACAATAAACAGCTACATTAAAAAAAAGAGAGAGAAAGACTGTAATTCCAGCACTGTAGGAAGCAGAGGCAAGAGGATCGCTTAAAGCCAGAAGTTTGAGACTAGCTTGTGCAACATAGTGAGACCTTGTCTCTATCAAAAATTAAAAAGTTAGCCAAGAGTAGTTATATGTGCCTGCAGTCCCAGCTACCCATGGGACTAAGGTAGGAGTATTGCTTGAGCCCAGGAGATCAAGGCTGCAGTGAGCTATGATCATGCTCATGCACTCTAGCCTGAGTGACAGAGCAAGACCTGTCTCTTAAAAAAAAAGAAAAAAGAAAAAAGAACGAGCTTATGTAAACAAGCTACCTTTATACCTCAAGGAAATAAAAAAAAGAACAAACTAAACCCAAAGTTAGCAGAAGGAAGAAGATAATAAATATCAGAGCAGAGATAAATTGAGAATTTTTAAACTACAGAAAAAATCAATCAAACTATGATTGGTTATTTGAAAAAATAAACAAAATGGACAACTGCTTAGCTAGACTAACAAAGAAGAAAAAAAAAGAAATAAATAACACCAGAAATGAAAGAGGCAGCATAATAGAATAAATAGGATCATAAGTAAAAAGATCATAAGGAACTGTTATGAACAATTATAATGCCAATAAATTGGAGAACCTAGAGGAAATAGATGAATTCCTAGAAATGTACACCATCCAAGACTGAATCAAGAAAAAATAGAAACTCCAAACAGACAATAGCAAATGAAAAGATTGCAGTAGTAATACACAAAAAAACTCCTAAGAAAGAAAACCCAAGGACCAGATGGCTACACAGCTGAATTATTCCAAACATTCAAAGAAGAATTAGTACCAATACTTGTTAACTCTTCCAAATAATAGAATTACAGAAAATACTTCCAAACTCATTTTGTGCAGCCAGCATCACCCTGATAGTAAAGTGTCTAATGCATTTTTAGCTACCCAATTGCATTCTGTATGGCTGTAGAACTATCTCTCTGATAATTCTAAAGATTATAGACATAACTGGACATCTACTCTCTGCCAAGTACTATTCTTGATATAAGAGACTATAAAGGTGCAGATGCTATATTTGCTGTTATTGGGCAGATAGACCTGTATGCTCAAATTTGGGCATTTTAAGCAACTTTAGATAAAGTAAATAACTTGACATATGTTATAATTATTTTTTTCTTGTGTTATTTTTCTTCACCTGAAACTTCTGTGAAAGCATTGGCTACAACCTAGTCAACTCTGCATCCCTCAAAGTGCCTAAAACTTAATATATTTTTTGTTCAAATAATCATCATGTTGGTAAGACAACAACAAAATACCTGAAAATTTTAACATTATGGGGATATAATAAATATACAACACAACAATTCAGAAATAATCCTAAATATTTATTTCTCTAAATTTCATTTTTAAAGACCATGTTAGAAATAGAATTCTTATCTCTTCCTTAAATGTACCTGGCAACCTTATGGGAAAGTAGAAAAAAAAGCAATGTAAACCCACTGAAACATTAAGAAAAACCTTACAAACACACAGGAATACAAAGTGCTTATAGTGAGAGAGATTGGTGTAAAGACTGTTCCTTTTTCTGATATTTTGCAGTAGTTTTATTTATTTTGCAGAAATGGGACTTCAGCCTAATGGTGAATAAGAGGAAAAAAATGTGGTATTGATTAGACAATAGGCAGTGAGGTCCAAGAATCAACAGGTGTTTGTTTTGAATTTATATTGTAAAACAGCTACAATACATGACCTACTGGGGCATTTTGAAAAGATTCTACTATCATTAATAATCACATCTCATACAGCATCAGAAAGTCTTTACTTCCTTGCTTCATCCCGTCACTTAAAATTGATAGTTTTGCTTTCAGATTTCTCTCTTGGAATATACCCGGTGATTTTAAACACTCTGTTAGCTGTTTCCTTTGAAACGCATTTTTCTTCGAAATCCTGAAAAAAAAAAAAATCTTCCATTTTACTTTGTGACAACTTCTAAAAAAGACAAGGTTAGCAATTTAAACTAGTATGTGCAGCCCTACTGCCCATTTTAAAAGACTCCAGTGACCCTACATAGTGAATTATTAGTTTTCTTTTCTATGGATTTTAGGATTTCTCCATGAAGTAATTTTATTAACTCCAAACCCATGTTTAAGGTCTAATATCCCTATTTTACTTCCTACTAGTGCCAAAATAATATCCTTTCCAAAGAACTTTGGACTTGGGGTGGAGCAAGATGGTGGAATACAAGGTTCCATCTATTGTACCCCACCAACAAAGACACCAATTTAGCAACTGTCTACACACCTTCATAAGAACCAAGAATCAGGTAAGAACTCACAGTACCTTGTTTTAACTTCATATGGCTGAAAGGGCCACTAAAGACGTAGGAAAAACAATTTTCAATCACCAACAACACTCCTCTCCCATCCTCCAGTAGCAGTAACGTGGTTCAGAGAGTGATTCTATGCTTTGGGAAGCAGGACAGCACAGAAATTGTGAGACATTGAACTCACCACTGTCCTGTTATAGCAGAAAGCAAAACTGGACCGAAATCAGCTGATGTCCACCCACGGAGGAAGCATTTAAGCCAGCCCTAGCCAGAGGGGAATTGTTGATCCCAGTGATCAGAAGCTGAGTTCCTGCAAGTCTTGGAACTGCAGGCTAAAGTACTGTGGGACCCCAAATAACTTAATGGCAGTCTACGCCACAAGGACTATAACTCCTAGACGAGTCATAGTGCTGAACTGGTCCAGAGCCAGTGGACAGGAAGAGATGCATGTGACCTACTAACACAACAGCCAGGGTAGCCAAGGGAATGTTGGCATTACCCCTGCCCTAACCCTACGCTGCACAGTTTGTGGCTCCAAAAGAGACCCTTTCCTTCTGCTTGAGGTGGAGAGGGAAAAGTGGGAAGGACTTTGTCTTGCATTCTAAATACCAGTTCAGCCACAACAGGATAGGGCACCAGTCAGAGTCATGAGACCATAGCTCCAGTACATTTCCAGATACACCCTCGTCCAGAAGGGAAACCACTGCATTGAAGGGAAGGACCCAGTTCTGGCAGGATTCATCATCTGCTAACTGAAGAATCTTTGGGCCCTGAATAACCATTAACAATACACAGGTAGTACATAGTGGGCCTTGGGTGAGATTCTGTGACTTGCTGGCTTCAGGTGAGAGACTCAGCACGTTTCTAGCTACTACTACTTCTGCTTGAGAAAAGTGAAGGGAAAAGTAAGGGGGACCCTATCTTCCACCTTAGGTACCAGTTCGGCCACAGTGGGTAGAGCACAAAGCAGACTCTTGGGGTCCCTGATTCCAGGACTTGGCTCTTAAATGGCATTTTTAGACCTGCTCTGAGCTAGAGGGGAGACCACGGCCCTGAAAGGTGAGTCCCAGGCCAGGCAGCATTCCCCACAAGGTGAGTAAAGTGCTCTTGGACCTTAAGGGAACACAAACAGTAGTCTAGCCATACTCCACATGGGCCTGTGGTGGTGGTGTACATGGGTGCTCCTGTGCCTTTGGAAAGGGGAGGGAACAGTGGGAAGGACTATGTCTTATGCTCTGAGTGCCAGCCAAGCTACAGTACAATAGAACAACACATAGACTTCTAAGGTATTTTACTTTAGTCCCTGGCTCCTGAACAGCACCTCCAGACCCATCCAGGGTCTAAGGGAACCCACCCTCCTGAACAGAAGGACACAGGTCTGGCTGACATTGCCACTGGCTGATTGTAGAGCCCTTGGGCCTTAAACCAAGCAGGGAGTGGTTACAGCAGACCTTGGGTGACACCCAGTGCTGAGTTGGCTTCAGGTCTGACCAAGCACAGACATAGTGGTAGTGGTCACAGGGGTGCTTGTGTCACTCTATCCACAGATCCAGGTGGCTCAGAATAGAGAGAAATTCTATTTGTTTTGGAAGAAAGTAACAGTAGGGAACAAGAGACTCTGCCTCATAATCCAGACAAGTTTTCTGGATCTCTTCAAAGACCATCAAGGTGATACCTCCATGCGTCTGCAAGAACCATAGAATTTCGGGGTTTGAGGTGCCACCTAAAACAGATACTCCTTAGATAACAACAGTGAAGTTCTTTTGAATATCTGGAAAGCCTTCCCAAGGACAGGTACAAACAAGTCCAAACTACAAAGACTACAATAAATACCTAACTCTTCAATGCCCAAAAACAAATAAACATCTACAAGTGTCCACAACATCCCAGAAAACATGACCTCACCAAATGAACTAAATAAAGCACCAGGGATCAATCCAGGAGAAACAGAGATATGCGACCTTTAATACAGAGAATTCAAAATAGGAAACTCAAAGAAATTCAAGATAACACGGAGAAGGAATTCAGAATTCTATCAGATAAGTTTAACAAAGTGCTTGAAATAATTGAAAAGAATCAAGCGGAAATTCTAGAGGTAAAAATTGCAATTGACACAATGAAGAATGCATTGGAATCTTTTAACAGCAGAATTGATCAAGCAGAAGAAAGAATTGGTGAACTTGAAGGCAGGCTATTTGAAAATACATGGCCAGAGAAGACAAAAGAAATAAGAATTTTTAAAAAATGAAACAAGCATGTCTATAGGATCTAGAATATAGCCTAAAAGGGAGAAACCAAAGAGTTATTGGCCTAAAAGAAGAGGTAAAAAAGAGATAAGATGGCTCACACCTGTAATTCCAGCACTCTGAGAGGCCGAGGCGGGCAGATTGCCTGAGGTCTAGAGTTTGAGACCAGCCTGGTCAACATGGTGAAACCCCATCTGTACTAAAAATACAAAAATTAGCTGAGCATGGTAGTGCACTCCTGTAATCCCAGCTACTCGGGAGGCTGAGACAGGAGAATTTCTTGAACCCAGGAGATGGAAGTTGCAGTGAGCTGAGATCATGCCACTGCACTCAAGCCTGGGTGACAGAGTGAGACTCCATCTCAAAAAAATGAGAGAGAGAGAGAGAGAGACAGAGATATGGGGTAGAAAGTTTTGTAAAAGATAACAGAGAATTTCCCAAATCTAGGGAAATATATCAATATTCAAGTACAAGAAGATTACAGAACACCATGCAGATTTAACCCAAAGAAGATTACTTCAAGGCATTTAATCAAAATCCCAAAGTGCAAGGATAAAGAAAGCATCCTGAAAGCAGCAACAAAACAAATGGACATAATAGATATTTACAGAACATTTTATCGAACAGCTGCAGAGTACACATTCTTTTCCTCAACACATGGATCATTCTCAAAAACAGACAATATGTTAGGTCACAAAACAAGTCTTAAAACATTCACAATAATTGAAATAATTTTAAGCATCTTTTCTGACCACAATGGACTAAAACTAGAAATTATTAATTAAAGGAATTTTAGAAAGTATACAACTACATTGAAATTAACATGCTCCTGAATAACCAGTGGGTCAATGAAGAAATTAAAAAGGAAATTGGAAAATTTCTTGAAAAAAAAAAGATAATGGAAATACAACATACCAAAATGTATGGGATACAGCAAAACCAGTACTAAGAGGAAAATGTATACCCATAAGTGCCTACATCAAAAAAAAGAAAAAAGAAGAAGAAAAACTTCAAATAAACAACCTAAGGATGCATCTTAAAGAACTGAAAATGCTAGAGCAAATTGAACCTAAAGTTGGTAAAAGAAAAAGATCAGAGCAGAAATAAATAAAATTAAAATGAAGAAAATACAAAAGATCCACAAAACAAGAAATCAGTTTTTTGAAAATTTAAACAAAATTGACAAACCTTTTGCCAGACTAAAAAAAGCAGATGCAAATAAATAAAATCAGAGATGGAAAGGGAGACATTACAACCAATACTGCAGAAATGCAAAGTATCATTAATGGCTACTATAAGCAACAATATGCCAATAAGTTGGAAAATCTAGAAGAAATGGACAAATTCCTAGACACATGCAACCTATGGAGATTGAACTAGGAAGAAATCTAAAACTTGAATAGACCAATAAGAACTAATGAGATCAAAGCCATAATTAAAAAGCTCAGAACTCGATGTCTTCCCTGCTGAATTCTATGAAACATTTAAAGAAGAATAAATACCAGTCCTACTCAAAGTATTACCAAAAATCGAAGGAGGCTAAGATGGTTCAACATACACATATCAATCAATGTGACACATTGTATCAACAGAATGAAGGACAAAAACCATATTAATTTTTCAACTGATGCTGAAAAAGCATTTGATAAAAATTCAACGTTTCTTCATCATGAAAATCCTCAAAAAACTGGGGATAGAAGGAACATATCTCACCATAATAAAAGCCATATATAATAAACCCACAGCTAGTAGTATACTAGCTGTGCATTAGATCTGGAGCATGACAAGGATGCCCACTTTTGCCATAGTTATTCACCACATTCTGGAGGTTCTACCTAAAACAATCAGATAAAAGAAATGAATAAAGGAAATCTTAATTGGGAAGGAAGAAGTCAGATTAGCCTTGTTTGCAGATGATATGAGCTTAAATTAAAAAAATATATATCCTAAAGACTGTCCAAAAAATGTGTTTGAGCTGATAAACAAATACAGTTAAGTTGCAGAATACAAAATCAACATATAAAAATTAGTAGCATTTTATATATTAATAGTGAACAATCTGAAAAAGAAATCAAAAGTAGTTTTATTTATAATAGTCACAGATAAAATTAAATACCTATTAATAAACCTAACCAAATAAGTGAAAGATACCTATAATGAAAACTATAAATCACTGATGAAAGAAATTGAAGAAGACACCAAAAAAATGGAAAGAGGTTCTGTGTTCATGAATTGGAAGAGCAAATATTGTTAAAATGTCCATGTTATGCAAAGCAATGTACAGATTCAATGCAATCTCCATCAAAATACCAATGACATTATTCACAGCAACAGAAAAAAAAATCTTAAAATTTTTGAAACCATGGAAGACCCAAAATAGCCAAAGTTATCCTAAGCAAAAAGAGCAAAACTCAAGGAATCATATTACCTGACTTCAAATTATACTACAGAGCTATCATAAGCAAAACAACATTGTAGTGGTATAAAAATAGACATATCAACCAATGGAGTAGAATAGAGAACCCAGAAACAAATTCACACACTACAGTGAACTCATTTTAGACCAAGTTGCCAAAAACATACACTGGGGAAAAAGACGGTCTCTTCAAAAAATTGTGCTGGGAAAACTTGATATCCATGTGCAGAAGAATGAAACCAGACCCTTATCGCTTGCCATACACAGACATCAAATACAAATGCAATAAAGACTTAAATGTAAGACCTCAAGCTATGAAATTTCTGCAAGAAAACATTGGGGAATCTCTACAGGACATTGGTCTGGGCAAAAGTTCCTTAAATTAAACCCCACAAGCACAGGCAACCAAACCAAAAATGGACAAGTGGGATCAAGTCAAGTTATAAAGCTTCTGCCCAGCAAGAAAACAATCAAAAGAATGAAGAGACAACCCACAGAGTGGGAGAAAATATTTGCAAACTATCCATCTTACTAGCAATTAATAACTAGAATATAAAAGCAGATCAAACAACTCTATAGGAAAAAATCTAACAGTCTTATTTTAAAATGGCCAAAAGATTTAAATAGGCATTTCTCAAAAGAAGACACACAAATGACCAACGTCATTGATCATCAGAGAAATACAAATCAAAGCTACGATGAGATGTCATCTCACCTCAGTTAAAATGGTGTATATCCAAAAGACAAGCAATAACGATTGCTGGTGAGAATGTGGAGAAAAGGGAACTTCTATACACTGTTGGTGGGAAAGTAAATTAGTACAACCACTAAGAAGAACACTTTGGAGGTGCCTCAAAAACCTAAAAATAATATGATCCAGCAATCCCACTCCTGGATATATACCCAAAACAAAGGAAATCAGTATAACAAAGAGATATCTGCTCTCCCATATGTCTGTTGCAGCACTATTCACAATAGCCAAGACTTGGAAGCAACCTAAATGTCTATCGACAGACAAGTGGATAAAGAAAATGTGGTACATATACACAATGAAGTACTTTTCAACCATTAAAAAGAATAAGATCCTGTCATTTGCAACTGTATGGATGGAACCAGAAGTCGTTATGCTAAGTGAAATAAACCAGGCACAGAAAGACAAACATCACATGTTCTTACTTGTTTGTGGAATATAAAAATCAAAATAATTGAACTTATGGAGATGCTAGAGGGGTAGTTATTAGAGACTGGAAGGGTAGTAAGGGGCTGAGAGGAGATTGGGATGGTTAATGGGCACAAAAAAATAGTTACAAACAATGAATAGTATTTGATAACACAACATAGTATTTGATAGCATAACAGGGTGACTATAGGCAATAATAATTTAATTGTACATGTTTAAATAACTAAGAGTATAATTGGATTGTTTATGACACAAAGGATAAATAATTGAGGGAATGGATACCTCATTTTCCATGATGTGATAACTATGTATTGCATACCTATATCAAAACATCTTGTGTACCCCAAAATATACACACCTACTATGTACCACAAAAAGTAAAAATAGTTTTTTTAATGCTACCCATCTTTTATGCCTCTAATCATCTCTCATATTTGATGGGCAATGCTGCAGTTGATCTTGTGAGACCCTGGGACAATGACAACAGTCATCTGGTTTCCTTTTTCTGTTATAGTGCCCCTCTTGCCTTGAGCAAAGTTTGAGCAGCATGGAAGTATTGAGCGAAAACCAAGTGGACATCCTCATGGATGCATTTCCAGACTTCTGGTCAGTCATTCCAGAAGAGGTTATATATAGGAGGAAGGTAGAGTTCAACTTAGGTTTTTTGGGGCCTAAGCTAACAAAATTTTGTGAACAATTTTAAGAAAAATCATCCAAAAGTATCAATAACAATTGGATTAAAAAGTCTTTTTTAAAATATGAAAACAGGGGCTTTGTTTTGATGTGTGTTTAGCAAGGTCATCAGTCCTGGATCCCTTAAACAGAAGTTCTGGGATGGGGAATGGAATGGAATGAAATGGAATGGGGAAAATGTTGTTCACCAAAAAATTTCTTAGAGGAGTGTTTCTTGGCTAGAAGGCTCCAAGTGCAAACTCAAGTTAACAAACATAGTCACTGGACTGTTTTATTAGGTCAAGTAAGAAAATGTGTGGCTGACAGACAGTAGAAGAAGATGAAAAGGAAAAGAAGAAATGAAGAGGCTTGCTAGAATATTCTAGTCTTGTCCCTGGTGGAAGATTGAACAAAAATATCTTTTAGGATAATATAATTTCTAACAGGTGGATTTTAGATTGTTTTTCTGGAAAACATACACTATAGAAAGAAGTCTATCTCCTCAGTCTATCCTTACCTCCCCCATGAGGACTTCAGCACAGGCTGCTTTGCTCACTCATCTAGCACAGGAGAACCAGAGGATGTGCCTTTTTTGCATCTAGAATGTCAACACCAATAGACACGGGTCAAGCATAAGCTGCATCTTACATTGTAAAACCAGAATAAGTATGAGAGAGTCATAGGGGAAATGAAGCAATAAAAGATGAGAAATTCCCTCTTGTGTTAGATTAATACAGAAGCATTTTGTTTCACATCCATTATTCCTCATTTTACCAATGGAGAAAACACAGTAAAATTTAAAAGTATGTGTGTGTTACATAGGCTAGATTATATTTGTCCCACAGCACAGGTCTTTTGACTCCAAGTCTAGCATGCTATATGTGGCTAACCATTTTCATTCTGATTAGCTTAATGAATACCTTTTTTTTTCCTCTTGGAGATAAAAGGAATATGTATACCTACAGTAAGATCTAAGCATTGGCATCTACTGAGTATCTATAGATGGAGCCAGCAGAAGCCCTTTGGCATCTGATTTTTGTCTGAGTTACAAGCCAGTGGAGCCTTGGCATGAAGACATGAGCATTCTGTTGCCTATGCTCTGTATCCAACTTGCTCTGGTCCCCAAGCATGTCTTTATCGAGTGTGGAATTGACTTGGAAAAATAAAACTTTGATGAGACCCTTCTCAATAATGCTACACATTTCTATGTGTTTCAAATTTAATGATTAAAGAGAAAAGAAAAGAAAGATACTCAGATTTCTTTTATTTTTAATTGGGTTGACCAGAACTCATTATTCCTTAAATGTCTTTCTAGGTGTTCTGACAGTTTTCATGAATACAATAAAATGCTGAGGCATTCGGTCTCCTCTGTCTGACAGCCATCTCCTTGTTCAAAGCTTGTAGGTGACTCATCTCAGCTGTTCTTTGTTTCACTGTATTACCATCTATTCAGGCTTAAGAGAAAGGCACATCAAGCAAGGTGTAGATTTTGACTAGGTGGCCTAGGACAAGAAATCCAACTGTGTTTTCAGGTTTTCTGGGTCAGAGAAACACAGGTCAAACTTGATGGAAGCAAGGCTGGAGAAAGCTGGTAAATAAAGAACCTTTATACATCACTTGAAATCCTTTTGCCATTTGTAATTTTGAGATTCCCATTTTCTTTCTGTATAGAAAAATTTTCAATCTGCAATTAAGAAAACATTGGGTTTATCGGGTTTCTATGTTGTCATGCCTTTTACACTTCTGAATGTTTTTTCTCCAGCCAAAAGTATACCATTGTATCTTCTTAATCCTTCCAGAGGTTCTACACACATACATACATACATACATATACACACTTTATGTTTGGGGATACATGTGCAGAATATGCAAGTTTGTTACATAGGTATACACATGCCATGGTGGTTTGCTGCACCACCAACCTGTCTTCTACATTAGGTATTTCTCCTAATGCTGTCCATCCCCTAGCTCTCCACCACCTTACAGGCCCCAGTGTGTGATATTCTCCTCCCTGTGTCCATGTGTTCTCATTGTTCAACTCCCACTTATGAGTGAGAACATGCAGTCTATTTTGTTTTCTGTTCCTGTGTCACTTTGCTGAAAATGATGGTTTCCAGCTTCAACCATGTTCCTGCAAAGGACATGAACTCATCCTTTCTTATGGCTGCATAGTATTCCATGGTGTATATGTGTCAGATTTTCTTTATCCAGTCTATCATTGATGGACATTTGGGTTGGTTCCAAGTCTTCGCTATTGTGAATAGTGCTGCAATATACGTATGTGTGCATGTGTCTTTATAGTAGAATGATTTGTAATCCTCTGGGTATAGACTCAGTAATGGGATTCCTGGGTGAAATGGTATTTCTGGTTCTAGATCCTTAAGGAACCACCACACTGTCTTCCACATTGGTTGAACTAATGTACACTCCCACCAACAGTATAGAAGTGTTCCTATTTCTCTACAACCTCTCCAGCATCTGTTGTTTCCTGACTTTTTAATGATTGCCATTCTAACTGAAGTGAGATGGTATCTCATTGTGGTTTTGATTTGCATTTCTCTAATGACCAGTGATGATGAGCTTTTTTTCATGTTGGTTGGCCACATAAATGTCTTCTTTTGAGAAGTGTCTGTTCATATCCTTCACTCACTTTTTGATGGGGTTGTTTGTTTTTTTTTTCTTGTAAATTTGTTGAAGTTCTTTGTAGATTCTGGATATGAGCCTTTTGTCAGATAGATAGATGGCAAAAATTTTCTTCCATTCTGTAGGCTGCCTATTCAATCTGATGATAGTTTCTTTTGCTGTGTGGAAGCTCTTTAGTTTAGTTAGATCCAATTTGTCAATTTTGGCTTTTGTTTCCATTGCTTTTGGTGTTTTAGTCATGAAGACTTTGCCCATGCCTATGTCCTGAATGGTATTGCCTAAGTTTTGTTCTAGAGTTTTTATGGTTTTAGGTCTTACGTTTAAGTCTTTAATCTGTCTTGAATCAATTTTTCTGTAAGGTGTAAGGAAGGGGTCCAGTTTCAGTTTTCTGCATATGGCTAGTCAGTTTTCCCAGCACCATTTATTAAATAGGGAATCCTTTCCCTGTTGCTTGTTTTTATCAGGTTTGTCAAAGATCAGATGGTTGTAGATGTGTGGCATTACTTCTGAGGCCTCTGTTCTGTTCCGTTGGTCTATATATCTCTTTTGATACCAGTACCATGCTGTTTTGTTTACTGTAGCCTTGTAGTATAGTTTGAAATCAGGTAGCATGATGCCTCCAGCTTTGTTCTTTTTGCTTAGGATTGTCTTGGCTATACAGGCTCTTTTTTGGTTCCATGTGAAATTTAAAGTAGTGTTTTCTAATTCTGTGAAGAAAGTCAATGGTAGATTGATGGGGATAGCATTGAATCTATAAATTACTTTGGGCAGTATGACCATTTTCACGATATTGATTCTTCCTATCCATTAACGTGGAATGTTTTTCCATTTGTTTTTGTCCTCTCTTATTTCCTAGAGCAGTGGTTTGTAGTTCTCCTTGAAGAGGTCCTTCACATCCCTTGTAAGTTGTATTTCTGAGTATTTTATGCTCTTTGTAGCAATTGTGAATGGGAGTTCACTCATTATTTGACTTTCTGTTTCTCTATTATTGGTATATAGGAATGCTTGTGATTTTTGCACGTTGAGTTTGTATCCAGAGACTTTACTGAAGTTGCTTACCAGTTTAAAGAGATTTTGGGCTGAGATGATGGGGTTTTCTAAGTATACAATCATATCATCTGGAAACAGAGACACTATGACTTCCTCTATTCCTATTTGAATACTTTTATTTCTTTCTCTTGCCTGATTGCCCTGGCCAGAACTTCCAATACTATGTTGAATAGGAGTGGTGAGAGAGGGTATTTTTGTCTTGTGCCGATTTCCAAAGGGAATGCTTCCAGTTTTTGCCCATTCATTAAGATATTGGCTGTGGGTTTTTCATACATAGCTCTTATTATTTTGAGATACATTCCATCAATACCTAGTTTAAGAGAGAAGAATCAAATAGACACAATAAAAAACGATAAAGGGGATTTCACCACTGATCCCACAGAAATACAAACTACCATCAGAGAATACTATAAACACCTCTAAGCAAATACACTAGAAAATCTAGAAGAAAAGGATAACTTCCTGGACACATAAACTCTCCCAAGACTAAACCAGGAAGAAATCGAATCCCTGAGTAGACCAATAACAAATTCTAAAATTGAGGGAGTAATTAATAGCCTACCAACCAAAAAAAGCCCAGAACCCAACAGATTCACAGCCAGATTCTACCAGAGGTACAGAAAGGAGCTGGTACCATTCCTTCTGAAACTATTCCAAACAATAGAAAAAGAGGGACTCCTCTCTAACTCATTTTATGAGGTCAGCATCATCCTGATACCAAAACCTGGCAGAAACACAACCAAAAAAAGGAAATTTCAGGTCAATATCCCTGATGAACATTGATGTGAAAATCCTCAGTAAAATACTGGCAAACCAAATCCAACAGCACATCAAAAAAGCTTATCCACCACAATCAAGTCGGCTTCATCCCTGGGATGCAAGACTAGTTCAACATACACAAATTAATAAATGTAATCCATCACATAAACAGAACCAATGACAAAAACTACATAATTATCTCAAAAGATGCAGAAAAGGTCTTGGATAAAATTCAACACCTATTCCAGAGGTTCTTAACAAAGAGTATGACAACCATATCATGAACTTTCTTTTGCCCTTAAGCTATGTCTTAAAGACAATATCCACAATTTGGAATTCATCCTAAAACTTTGTATTTTAATGGCCAAATATTTGAAATGATAAAGAGATTTATTTTTTAACTTTGTAAATCTTGGAATATATGGACTGTATATATTCCTCAATTATATTTGCAAATTGTTTTCCTGATTTCAGTTTTTTTCTTAATGTAACTTATCAAATTCACCTAGTAGCCATCAACTAACATTTTCAATATAAAGCTTCTAAACCACCTGGCAGAATATTCAACTTTATTAAGAATATTTTCTGTCTTCCAATTTACCACAGGTGAGAGACAGATTTACCAAATATGTTGCTACCACATAAAATGGATTTCCACTTTTCCTAGCTTCATATCAGTGTTTTCTCACCAATTACCATGAGTCCTAAAAACAAGATTTTAGACATCTGTTATGTTAACACTTCACTTTCAGTACCAATTTCTTTATCAGTCAACTCTTGCACAATAACATTACATACTACATCATGCCAAAGTGTCAAAAGATTACAAGAAGTACTTATTCATATTTTATGGGTCTGCAAAAGGACTTTGGTCTGGGTTATGTAAACTGGCTTAGTTCCAGGTTGCAAATTTGGTTTATGTCTACTCCATGTATGTTTACTCTGAGGTCCAGGCTGAAGGAACAGAGGCAATGTAGAGTACATTCTCCTATTGGCAGATCACTGGAGCATAAAAGGACAACCGTCTGAGCATAGTTAAAACTTTTGCTTCTGCCATATCCATTTAAAGTCCATTAGGCAAAGTAAAGCAAATCACATGCCAATGCCCAAAGATAGTATCCACCCAACATAAAGGCATAACAACAGTGTGAATGTTATTGTTCTTCTACAAGGAAGTGACAAATTAGAACCAATAATTTAGTCTACCATAACATCCAATACAAAGTTGGGCCAATCGAAAACTTTCATTGATATTGAACAACTACTCTTGTTCTACACAGACAAAGAACAGCCCTTTCTACTATGTAATTAAGTGTAAGTGTAGGGGAAAAGCTAATCTTCAGAGAAAGACAAAAATGATCATATAAAGCAGAAATGTGAGAGGCCCAGGGAGCTCCCTACATGCCTAACACCTTTCCCTTTTCTGCTTCCATTCCTTCCTGAGACTCAGAACCTGTCTTCTGCCTCATCGAGACCTTCTCTTAACCTCTAAGTATATTTTAATTTTAATCTTAAACTAGCTCAAGAGGTTTTCCTACAACTTAAAACTAAATACTAATGAATACAGAGGGATATCTGTTACTGAGGTCAAAGTCCTGTATTAGATTCTCATTGGGCACAATATCTCAGCCCTGGCCAGTGTAAAACTAGACTAGAGTGTTCCTCAGGTCACTTTTAGCTTAGAAGTTCTGGAAGGTGTTCCCTTGAGTGATTTGGCTGACATAGAGAATCTGTGCCTCCATCACAGTAGCAAGGCTTGTCTACTCATTGAATACCGCTCCAAAAATAGGTGGATAATTTAACATACTCCAGTGTTTCACAGACAACTCAAAGCGTGTATACCCATGTATACCCTTCTGGTACAGCATAAAGATTACCTAAGTATCCACTGAGTATCTTCTTTCTGGGTTCAGAGTAAGCACGTTAACTCCAGTTTATTGTCATTTTAATGCACACACACACACACAAATACACAATAAATCAAGGAATAAAGAGCACAGTGAGTTTACTTTATAGATGAATGTCTTTGCAGTTAGCAATGAGCTGAGTGTAGAACATGGCTCAGGTTTAAAATTGCTTTGTTGTTTTCTAGGCACAGGATCATTCAATCAATCAACCTCACTCACTCTCCACTTCCTCACAAAACTGGATGATAAGTTGAAGGATCATGGCCTTGGAGACATTGCTGATGAACATGACAGAGATGCTGTCTCCCGCAAAGGACAGATAGCAACAGTCTGATATGAGCAAGATTTATTTTTCTTATTTAGTCATAGAGCTACACTACTGAAAGATACATGTGAGTTCCAGGTTCCTTCACACAGCCCAGAACAAAATATCCTTCAGTCTGTACTGAGATGGACTATAGAGTTCTCCAGAATCTGTAGAGGTGGACTAAAGAGTTATCCAGAATCAACTTATCCAGGTGTTATATCCAGCCACTTAACAAAAATTATGGAGTGGCACCAGTCTCCTTCCCTCTTGGGGTGGCGGTGTTATTTACATCACAGTGAGTTGGATTGGAATACAACATATATAATTTACTAGTGACATGACATTAAGCAAATTACTTAACCTCTTTAAGGCTCATGTGTAAGGTGGAGATAATAATGCCTGCCTCATGAAGCTATTGTATTGTAAGAAGGTATGTGCAAAGCATTCAGCACAGTGTCTGACAAATAGTAAGATTTGTTTTTATCTCTCCTGCTATTTCCTCTTATCTTGCCTTGTTGCAGTAACATTATATATGGATACAGTATGGATGATACACATTTTTAGGGGAAAATAAAGGCATTACCTTTTGACAGTTTAATATCTATTGATCTTTCCTTCAGCCTTATATGTGTATTCACTGGACTAGAGCAGCTGTCTCCCTCTCCAGACTCTCTAAGGTATTCTGACTTCTATGTCTTCATAGAATATTAGAGAAAAAGGAGCTTTAGAGTTATTTATTTTACCGATGAAGAAAGAGACACCTGAAAGGATGAAGTAGCTTGCTCAAGGTCGTTCAGCTAGGTGGCAGCAACACAGAGATTAGACTCTATTCTAGACCACATTTCACTCTGCCATCCAACCTAATGTCTAAAAACAAAGTCACAAGTTTCTCTGGTTAGCTCCCTGCAATTTTTTAGCTAAAACCACAACACAAAAATAAATATAATAATAATAATGAAATGAAAAAGGTCTATTTTTTCTACTTATTCTTAGCTCCAGGTTATGTGCTTGTATATTAAAACTAAGGTTTCACAAGCAGAAGACAGAAACACAAATAACTTTGGGTGGATTTCAGAAATTAGTGTGAACTAAATCAGTCTGTAAAAACCAAATACCTTAAAAATCAATAGTCTTTGAAGAGTCCACCACAGAGTCCAATAACAGAAGATAGAGGCCCTCTCAGAAGCTCTACAAACTTAGGACCCAGGAACACTCAGCAGGGAACCTACAGTATGACTCAAAAACAAGCTTAGTTAAAACACACAGCAGTGAACAAAGCTGGACCACCTGCATGGCTGAGATCTACTATTTGATTTAAACAAAACAAAACAAAACAAAAAATCCCATTGTTTTAATTAGTCCCGGGAGAGCTATGTTGTGGTTGCTTTAACATCCCATGAGAGGGTGTCTGTATAGATTAGCCAGGCCTGAAACTTTAAGCCTGTTCAGCAGTAGGACCAAAATATATAGGAGGTGTCGGTAGGATGTACCTGGAGATTATTAGTACTGGAGGTGAGAATAATGAAATGTGACTTAGATGCAGAGAATGACTGTTTTCACACTTGACATATCTTTCAGCCATGTTTTATGCTATGCACAAAGGAAGCAAAGAGAATAGCTAAAGATGCTACATTCTGAAGATAATGACTACCAGAAGCATCAAAATCTCACTGTCTTTTGGGTAAAACAGGGAGTGAGTACAGCAGAGTCTAAGTGAAAGGAAATGACAAGGGTTGAGGACATCACAGGAAACTGGGATCCCCCAGATCCCACAGATTTGGGCTGAGTCTGTACCTTATCTCTGGTCATCTTCTGTTGGATCTTTGGCCATTTAATTTAGGTTGTTACAGTATCATGCTTGGCTGAACTTTCAATTCCAACTCATACACTTTCTAAAAATTGTGATTATAAAACCTTATTTCTGAAATAGATTCATTGTTTTCAGCTGTCTCTACCACTTTGTGTGGCATGCCCTTCACCAATGCAGACTTAGTACAATAACTCTTTTTAAGCAATTTTTATGCTTCTGCTTACATAATTTTCAAGTTCCTCAGTTTTCCTATAAAAAAGCTCATCAAATATTTTTTACTCCCTCATAGTTTTACAAATACCCATGTCCTTTTATCCCAGCAATAACTCTGGAATAGATTTCTCCTCCTAAAATTACTAGCATTGCTTCTTTTTAAAATTGACACCTGTAAATGCTGGATTTTAAATTTACCAGTTCTCTGTATTCACATCTTTGAATGATTCAGTTTCTGAATGTGGAGAAATTTTTCCTATCTCTAACTGGGAATCTCTTCTAATCCAGTATGTACATCTATAGAATTTGAATCTCTTAATTGATATATCACAGTTAGCAATCCACTAACTATAGACTACTCTGGGAAACTATTAATTTTCTCAAGATATAGGCAATTGTTGTTAACCTTAACTAGTATTATAATCATTTTTCACTGGTAAATGCTAGCAACAGACTCTCAAAAAAAAATAGCCCTGATTTCTAGTGTTGGCCAATTTTCTTGGTATAAATACTCCCATCATTTCTGACATCACATTACATATTTGACATGATTGAACAAAGTTAATCAGAGCACACAGTCACAAGCCAATATAACCTAGCTTCAGCACACCACTGAAGAGAGTTTACTTAACAACACACTTTCTTCTGTAAAAAGTAAATATATTCTTTTTAGTCTGTTTACAGATTGAATTAAAAAATATACACATATGCAAATACAAACACGCAGACACATATATGAAAAGATACAGAAGCACAGGAGAAAATGTCCACAATCCACAATAGAAAAGGTAACTATTAAGTAGAGATATTCTACGTGTTTGAAGTGGAGTGTGGGTGTTCTGTTGTATAAACGGGATTTATAACAATATATTTGCACACAGTTGGGATATTTCTTTGATGACTTAAAAAGGCAGCAAACATGTTTCCACATGGAAAATGCTTTGTTTTCTCAATTCAATTATTTTTAATGATCTCACAAAGGTCTTTGAATTTGGGCAGTTGCTCTCCATTCATTCTCTGAAATGGGTGTAACATACAGTGACTAATCCAACAAAAAGCTGTACATTATGTACTCTGTAGCAGCACAGCCCTAAGGACTAGTGGTACCAGACAGTGAAATAGACAGGATTCTGTCTTCATAAAGATTTCTTTCCAGTAGGAAAAAATACATCTGCATGTTTAGCTATGCAATTGTGTGATTAACTATAATTGCTTTGGGGGAAACGTATAGGATCTTATAAGAATTTGTGACAGAAAAACTGATCTAGTATGGGAGTAAGGGTGGTCAGAGAACTTTTCTCTGAGGATGTGATAATTAAGCAATAATACAAAAAGTAAGTGGGGTTTCATTGGAGAAGGAGGATGGTATTGGGTAACACAGTAAAATCCAAGGAAACTACAGCATGTGGAGGCCTCTGAGGTGTGGAGGCATGCGCCACTCTTTAGAACGTAGGTCATGGCCAGCGTGGACAGGATGCAGGGAAGATGGCCAGAGATGAGGCTGGAGAGACAAACAAGGACCAGATCAGTCAGGGTCTGCTGTTAAAGACTTTGAATTTTATTCCAAAAACGACATTAGTTGTGCTAGGAGATGGAGGGAGGGTTAACAGGAGAGTAAAAGGCAGGAAAATAGGGTCTGGAGGCAGGGAACATAAGGCCAATCGATTCACACTTCCGCTGTGACAGGAAATATCCTCTCCATAGGGCGTAGACCAAGTAAATGACTTTGTAACTTTACTTCATCCTCTCCGTTTACACAGGGCATACACCAAGTAACTGATGGAATCCTCTAGGGGGTAAACTCCCAAAAATTCTGTAACATGTAACAGGGCTTTTGAGCTCCTATACTTGGGCCTGCTCCCAACCTGGAGTGTACTTTCGTTTTTCAATAAATCCCTTCATTCCTTCCTTGCTTGGTTTGTGCACTTTGTCCAATTCTTTGTTCAAAATGCCAAGAACCTGGACACCTTCCACCATTAACAAAACTGTGGCATCAAATGGATAAGATGAAACACGTCTTGATTTCTCTTAAAACATTGCTGCTTTGGGGTGACATAAAGAAATATTTCATTGAGCATCACTCCTACACCTGAGTATCTTTTTACAAGCAAACCCTAAGAATGCCATCAGATGCCTTTACCCTTTGTGGCACCCACCTGGAAACTCTGCTTCCCACTACCCTAATGGGAACAGTGGGAAAGAATCTGGTGCTTTCTGTAATCTCTGGAAATGACAGCGCCTTCTTGAGTGCTACCTGCTAGCCTCCTATTAGTTGAAGACATTTAGTACCTTGAGAACTCACAGTTTCAAAACTGAGAATAGGAGGGAATTTTCAGGAGTTGGGGAAGGGAGTGAAGTGGTTGTGGGCGAAAAAAGCAACAGACATGTTACAATTTTAAATTTGGAAGAGATAAATCTCGTTCAAAACTGCCTTTCTTGCTGCATTCCCCAAACTCTCCAGAGCTAATGTTCCAGATTTGTTAGGCAGATTAACATGGGTACAAATGGATTTTTAACTGGTTAAATATCAATTTGAAGTTAACAACCTGAGACTCGACCATATCCACAGAAATTACGAAAATCAGCACCTTGAGGTTCATTTCACATGGAGAGTGAAGAAATTAGACAGAGAATTTGCTATTGATTCTTGGCTGCTAGTGCCTCCTCAGATCCATTCGGAGAGACATGTTTTATTTCTCTCTCCTCAACCCATCTTTTCCTTTAATGTGTCCTGGCATACCTGTCTATATTCCTTCCTCCCCTCCAGCCAAAACAAAACCAACCCAACAAACAAAATGCCACTCCCTTACCCCTGTGCTTTTTGCTACCACTTTCTTTTCTTGCTTTTTAATTTTTATACTTATTGATCTCCTTATTGAGATTAAATTGACTAAAAGAAAATTTCTCCAGAATTGAATGTAAGAATATCATGTCGAGAACTCCTTAATAGCTTCATTACATGGTGGAATAAGATTCCAGGAAAAATAGTAAGAGGGCAATCATCTGAATTATTTAAAACCCAACTGGACAAAGTCATGGAAGATGTGCCACCAGAAATGTTCCAGCTTCAGCCAAATGGGAATGAAGAAAATGATCATAAAAGATTGCTAGCCTCAGCTCCATCTTTCTCTAGGCTAAAATCTATACATCATACTAAAATCGGCTACATGTATAGACCAAAATATTCCTTGCTTTTTCTGCTACCACATACATTAAACTAGGGGGGAAAAAAAGAAAAGAATTATCCCTGCTTCAATTACCAAGAAGCAGCCTAAATTCACAGGCAAAAATCTGGACTTGGGTTTTAGGATTCAAGTTCTAATTCCAGGCCTGATGCTATAGCAATTCTGTGCAAATTGCATGGGGAAAGGTTGTATGTAACATTTCATGACAAACATGTTTACTTATATACATCACTTCCTGCAATTCTAAGTGTCATTTCTACCCACAAATGAATAATGCTTTTTTCCATAAGAAAGTACCATTTTACAACTGCAAAGTATCATAGCAATTACTCTGTGGTCAATTAATAATGTTTTGTTGGTTTTTTTTTAATGCATCCCACCTGCCGAGTCTGGCCCAAGCCAAAATCCTATGTGTGATCTTTCAGGCCTGACCATAGACAATTACAGGGCTTTGCCTTACAGGCCTTATGGGTGTAACCTGTACTTGCCAAACGAGACCTAGTACATAGTCATTGCACTGCAGTTCTCTGAAGGGAATTGCAGCCAAGGACTCAGGCTCAGCCAAGTCCATTTAAAGGCTTCCATATTGGAGGCTCCAAGGCACTTCACAGGAGCCTCTCCCAAGACCTTAACTTTTCTTCACTCTGACTCAAAATTATTTCACTTCTGTGGCGAAAAGGAAACCTTTATACACTGGTGGTGGTACTATCAATTAGTATAGTCATTTCAGAAAATAGTATAGAGGTTTCCCAAAAAAAACAAAAATTAGAATTAACATAGGATCCAGCAATTCCACTACTGGGTACATATCAAAAGGAATTAAAATCAGTATGTAGAAGAGATATCGGCCCTCCCTTGTTCATTACAGCATTACTCACAATAGCCAAGATATGGAAACAATTGAAGTGTGTATCAACAGATGGATTTTTAAAAATTGGTATTAAACACAGTGGAATACCATGCAGCCCTTAAAAACAGGAAATTCTGTCATTTGCAACAACATGGATAAACCTAGAAGACATGATGCTAAGTCAGATAAGCCAGGCACAGAGGCAAACACTGCATAATCTCACTTCCATGTGAAATCTAAAAATGTTGAACTCATGGAAGTAGAGTAGAATGGTGGTTACGAGGGGCTTTAGGTGGGGTTTGTGGATTGGGAAAGGAGAGAAGTTGGTCAAAGGGTACAAGGTTTCAGTTAGCCTGCAGGAATAAGTTCTGGTGTTCTATTGTACAGCGTGGTAACTATTAATAATAATGTATATTTCACAACAGCTAAAAGAACAGATTTTAAATGTTATCACCACCAAAAAAAAAGATAAGTATTTAAGGAATGAATATGTCAGTTAACCTGATTTGAACATTCCATAATGTATACACGTTTTGCAATATCACATTGTACCCCATAAATCTAATGAATAGTATTTGACAATTGAAAATAAAATATTTTTCCACTCCTGCCTTTTCCCCCAATCCCTTCATCTGGTCCCCTGGGTGCAGAAAATGGCAAAAGCCTTTTCTTTGTGGCTTCTCAGCAGTGAGGCGACTCCTTCATCTGCACTGCATGTCATCCAATCCTAGCCTGGTACCATTCCATGCGGAAAAGCGAAACACTGAGGATCTGGAACCTATTTTTTCATCTGCCTCTTGCATGCACTGTCTCAGGGAATAAGGGCTTGACTGATGACTTTCAATTTGGCTCATTGTCCCCACATCTGGCAGCTTGACAGCAGCCTTCCAAAATATTATGGAAAACCTTTTAAGCACAAAATATTTTAAATAGACCGATCAAGGCATGGAGATAAATGAACCACCCTACCTCTTAACATACTAGGCCCCAGGAAAGGTGAAGTGGCTTCTAAGACAACGGTGAAAGTGAGATAAACATACCTGACATCTCTACAACTTTTCAATAAAAACCCACTATGTTCCAATAAGCCAATAGCACCATCTGCAGAGCTCCCATATGTTTGGGGCTCTGTAGTAGACAAAATAATGTTTTCCCTAAAAATGACTGCATTGTAATCATTAAAGCCCCTTTCATGACAAACAGATCTCAACAGATCAGATTAAGTCAAGGACCTTAAGAATGAGAGAGGATCCTGGATTAGCTAGGTGGACCCAATGTAATCACAAGAGTTCTTAAACGTGGAAGAAGGAAGCAGAAGAGGCATTCAGAGTGACATGATGAAAAAGGATTTGACCCACAATTCTTGGCCTTGAAGATGGAGGAAGAGGGCCTTGACCCAAAGTATGCAGATAGGCTCTAGGAACTAGAAAGGGCAAAGAAGCAGGTTGTCTCCTGGAGCCTGCAGGAGGGAATGCAGCCTTTCCAACAGCTTGATTTTAGCCCACTGGTACTGCATTGCCCTTCCATACAGCAGCACAGTAAGATAATAAATTTGTGTTGTTTTAAGCCACCAAGTTGCGGTAACTTTTTACAGCAGCTATAATAAACTAATACAAACTCTTTCACAAACACCTTTTCACTTCATCCTCAAAACAGTTTCTTGAGGCAGGTATTATTATTATCACTAACTTGATTTTAAAAAATTACTTCCCATTTCTGAGCTTTCGTTTGTCCGTTTTACCTGAAGCCTAGCAAGGGGAAATCGTTTGCTGAATGTTTCATAGCTATAAGAAGTAGAGCTGGAACTCAAGCACAGGTAGATGTGATTGTCCTCTTTCTCTTATATCCTCTGACTTTTCCAGTGTTTTTGAGACCTCAGACTCAAAAACAGATGACTCGCATGACTAAATACTAGTGCCTCTCAACCCAGTACTCGATAAATGTCTGGTGCTCCAGATTGTTGATATGGTTCCTCCCTCACTTTATATGTTAAAGCCTAATCCTCAATGTGGTAATATTTGGAGGGTGATAGGTTATGATGACAGAGACCTCTTGAATGGGATTAATGTCCTCATAAAAGAGACCCCAGAGAGCTTGCTTCTCCTTCTGCCATGTGAGAACACAGCAAGAACACAACCACCTATGAACCAGGAAGTTCACCAGCACTGAGCCTCCCAGCATTTTGATTTTAGTCTTTTCATGCTCCAGAATTGTGAGAAATAAACCTATGTTGTTTATAAACCACTTTGTTCATAGAATTTTGTAACATCAGCCCAAATGGACTGAGATATCTGGCCAAATAACTACATGTACATACAATGTTTTAATCAGTATCTCCAGAAGCAACAGCTTCTTATCTACTTGCAATTGATTTTCATGCACAGGAAAATGCTAATGGAAACTATCTTGGATTATATGTCACTGGGATGAAGACAGTTCACCCTGCACCTGATCATCACCATGGTCACTTTGCAGGGTTGTCTGATCCCTGGCTTCCTTATCAACTCAACCTCCACCACCACGGACCAGGGCACTTAAACACCTCTCCATGTGCTTTCAGCAAGCAGCATGTGTGGGTAGCAACTACTTACTGTTGATTAAAATTAGTGAAGAGGCCAAGCAATGTTTATTACCCCACTGTCATGGGCAAGAGCTTGCTCTCTCCTGTGGCTGATGGGTTCCTTTTGCGAATGATAAATAACCATCAAAAACTTCAAAACTCTGGCCTAATGGATGACAAGTGCAAAAGTAGCAAACTCGTGGATGTGGAATTAATGCTCTGAATATAGTGAATTTTTCTCCAGAGAAAAATGTGCCTCAATAAAGAAATTAATCAGACCTCTGCTCGGTTGCCCTTCAAAGGTGAACTACTCAACATTCACTTCTCTTTTCTCCCTGCCAGGAAGGGTGCTATGCTGTCACCTGCCAAAACTAATATGTGTTTTCCTAATCTACTGTATGTCTTTTTCCATTGAATAATTCCTATATTCTTAGGTCCTGCCTTCTAATTCTTAGCAAATATTCATCTCAGAAAAAAATAATAAACAGAATTACTTCTTTCAATTTTTGTTTTGTGTTTCTCTGCTCTCATGGTTCCCTGAGAAAAGACTTGCCTTTGTAGGAAACAGCTGCCTCCACAAGCAGCCAATAGAGCTGGAGTCCCAGATGCCAGGCCAGAGTGAGTCAGCAGGCAACACTCTTTGAATTCTCTAAAAGTTGCCAAGAAATGAAATATCTGGAGTTGGTCCAATTACTTGGGCCCATTGTAAATAGTGGTACTGATATAGCAATAAGCATAATAATAACATTACAATAATAATAATGCCATATTGTTATTGAGTATTTCTTTTGGTAGGAATAATGAGAAGATTTAATTTCTGTTCTCACTTAATCATCACATAAACCCCAGCAGGCACATATTAATATTCACACATTTTTCTCAGAGGAGAAAATTGAGCTTTAAAGAAATGAAATGCATTTCTGAGGATCACTTGCAGACAGACCTGGGTTTGATGCATAAGTGAATACTCTTTCCACTACTCCTTGGCAGAGTTAGAGTGCATGACTAGCTCTCATCGTTAGTGACTTCCTTTAACTACATGTGTCTGATTCCATCTCACCTTGTAACCATTACTATAATTCACAAGAACTGGGTTAAATGGAAGCAGATAGAGAAGCATGGTCAAAATGAGGAGCAGTCCAATTAAAAGGCCAGGCAGACTACTAAGCTAAGTTTTCAGTCTAAGGTTAAGACAGAAAGAGCAAATCTGTATTCAAAGCTAATAATATAGAAATTAATCCAATCAGGTAAAAGCCAAGGTTGGAACAAAAGGTAAGAAGTGGAGCTTGGATTAATTACCCAAGCTGCCTCACACCAGGAATGTTATCTAATTGCAGTACAATGTATTTCTGCAACTCAAGAAGACAGAGGAGAAAGAAGATCAGACTGCCCTAATCCCCGTATGTTCAGTACAGCCATAGTGACATGCAGGAGAATTTGGGTGGTACAGAAAAAAAATTATTTAAAATAACAGTTTTTGCAGATATCAGGAAGAAATAAAGCTTAAGTAAGCCATTTAATTAATTATTTTATGTTTGGGATGAGGCTAAATGTGCATAGGTGAGTAGTGTTGACAGAATTTAAAGTCAATATAAGGAAGAACACTAAGTAAACAAAATAGTGGTAAAAGTATGGGAAACTGGATAAGGTCAAAGTCACTAAGCTCTTGCGATAATATTGCTTAAAGTAGGGGTACCATTTGATTAGAAAATATAATTGCAACATTCCCAGCCAGGAAAGACATATGACTGAACATTTAATTGGACAATATTTCTTATGATTCCCTTGTAAGCTCACCAAGGTGCTGATTTATTGAGTGTTGAAAAAATAAGAGACAGATAAAACCCCTACTACCTCTCCTCAAGCAGCATCTATTATGGGGACAGAATAAAATCCACAGAAAAAAATTGGCAAATAATAGTATGAATCTCAGAAAGCCTAATGATATATATTCAGAGACACAAGGAAACAGTGAAGCATGGAGTGGTTAGGGAAATTTCGTGAAATGGAGGAAATATAGCCAGACCCTTGAAGGATCCATTGAATTTCTCAAAGTATGGGGAAAAGGAGAAATATGTAAGGCTAAAGAGTATTAGTCAAGGTAGAATGAATGTGTTGCATTTTATGAGGATGTACAGGTGAGGTAGGAAGGAAATGTGAATTAAAGAGGGAAAGTGGTGTTGGGATTAGTAATCTTACTATAATTAATATGTCCAAATAATTCAACCAACTTGAAAGCCTGGGATTAGTACCTGTTGTCTATTGGGAAATTCCCAGACTGCTAGTGACAGAAGAGACTTACCATCTCATCAAGTCCTTCTCTTCAACGAATAATAGGGCTCAAAGATCACCTCTTTCAAGCAGTCTCTTTGAAGACAAAATCTATAGTGACAGAAGCAAAACTATTCATTGATAAACCAACTACAAAATGATCTAGCACGTGTCATGTGTCAAGCACTATAATAGTAGGCTCTGAAGATATTGAAAGGTACAAAAGAGTCACTCTTAATTAAAAAAACACCTCACAATCTAGAGAAGAACACATAAAAATAAACATCTGATTATAATAGAGGATGAAACTCCTCTATTTATGGAAGCAGTCAACAGAAATTGTAGGTATCATATTGGAAAATCAAGTAATTCGTCCTAATGGGAGAAAAGAAACAGGTTGGCCAGGCGCAGTGGCTCATGCCTATAAACCCAGCACTTTGGGAGGCCGAGGCAGGTGGATCACCTGAGGTCAGGAGTTTGACACCATCCTGGCCATCATGGTGAAACTCCCTCTCTACTAAAAATACAAAAATTTTCCTGGCATGGTGGCACATGCCTGTAATCCCAGCTCCTTGGGAGGCTGAGGCAGGAGAATCGCCTGAACCCAGGAGGTGGTTGTTGCAGGGAGCTGAGATCCCGCCATTGTACTCCAGCCTGGGCAACAAGAACAAAGCTCCATCTTAAAAAAAAAAAAAAAAAGGTGGCTGAGTACTAACTTAAAGAATAAGCAGACCCCTACAAAGTCAATAAGGTAAGGAAAATTATTGAAAAGGACAAAATACCATATGTAAAAACAAAGGCGTAAGAGAAAGCAGTGTTCAGAGAATAACAAAAAACTTTAGTACACTAAAGTGTAAGCCACATTGAAGTAAAAGATAAATGAATAAAGTTAGCAGCAAAGGCAGAGATCCAGCTTATAAATTGGATTAGACAAACTCTCCCACTGAAGAGAATTATCAATATAGTTCTCCCTTGGTATCTGTGGAGGATTGGTTCCAGGACCTCCTAAGGATACCAGAATCTGCAGAGGCTCAAGTCCCTTATATGAAGTGGTGTATGGTTGCATATAACCTCTGTACATTTTCCTGCACACTTTAAATCGTCTCTAGATTACATATAAAACCAAGACCATGTAAATGCTATATAAACAGTTGTTATACTGTGTTTTTAGGGGGAAAATGACAGGGGAAAAAAGTCTGTACATGTTCAGTACAGATGCAATATTTTTAAAATATTTTTAATCCACAGTAGGTTGAATCCATGGATGTGGAACCATGGATATGGAGGGCCAACTGCACATATATACACATACATACATATATGATATATATGGTTATATGTTTGCATTGAAGAGCAACTAACTCAAACAGTGCCTGAGGGGCCATAATATGAGAGATAAGGAAGATACACAGGTGAGCAACACATGACTTTTGACTTTTTTCTGAGGGCATTTTCCACTGTGCAGTGCAGGGAACATATCTCCAAGTACTAAACACCAATTTCAGTGGATTTAAGAATCTTTAGTGTCAGAGATTACATTCCAGAACCACCAGACAGCAGCACTATAAGAGACAAAGTCTTGAAAGAGAATCACATGGAAATCCAAAAATATCCATACAAATATTCTCATTTTTATTCTCATTGAGTATCTCCAAAATTCTTCATGCACTAGGAAAACTCCAGGAAACGCAGCACAAAATATAATCTAAGGAGCAGAGATACCAGCAGTCATTCAATGCTGGGGAGATAAAAATTGGAGTTCAAATATTGCCAAGAAGGGCCTTACTAAACACCCTGGGATCTCTTCGCTATCCCAAAAAGGCTTAGCTTTAGGAGTCAGGACCATTCTCTAGAATTAAACACAATACTGAAGTAGATCAATAAAACCTAGAAGCATTCTTGAGAGAATAAAGCTTACTTGCTGCAACATGACTTGCCTGGCAACATTTAAGCATCTTTGCAGGAAGAAAGCATCATCAAGATTCCCAACTTTCTTTCATTTATAAGTCCATCATTCAATCAATAAATTATAATATACGTCAAAAACAAAGACTAAGTGACACCCACCAAATAAATGGGGGAAAAAAGAGGAAAATTCAAAAAAAAGTTAGACTTTCCAGACAGGAACTTTAAAATAATTATAATTCATATATTCAAAAAATAGAGGAAAGGAGGGAATTTCTCAACAAAGACTTGATACATGAAAATGTGTCAAAACAAAAATTTTAGAAATGAAAAATTCAATCACTAAAATTAAGTATTGGGTATATATAATGTCAGATTTGAAATAGCAGAAAGCCTGTAGAAAATATCTAAATTTAATGCAGAGACCAAAAATGATAGAAAATAGAAAAAAAAGAAGACTATAAAAAACTCATGAGATATATTTAAAAGATATACAACGCATGAAGTAAGACATTTCAGAAGAAAAAATTTGAAGAAACACCATTTTTAACTGACAAGATTCAATCATATTTAAGAATCCCAAGGAAGAAAAATTACAAAGAAAGCGCTAACTAAGCAAATCACATGTAAGCAATAATTTAAAAAACAACAAAATGATAAGAGCGTCCAGAGGTGGGGGAGCTGGGTGGGGGGATGCATTACCTTTAAGAAAACAATAATAGCCTTCGGGCTGATTTAATCATGTGAGTAATTAAAAACAAAAAGCAAAGTGAAGGATCTAGTTAAAGTGCCAAAAGGAGAAGAAAAAATTTCCATTCTAGAATTTTATATGTGAGAGACTATGTCCCACAGTTTACAGCAATGTATAGGCATTTTCAGATTAACTAACTGGGAAGAATCTATTGCCCATATATCTGCCTACAAAACATACTAAAAGCTTAAGAATAATTATCCCAGGTGTTAAGTACAAAACTACAGCAATGCATGAAAGGCACAAGACAGAGAAAAGGTCACAGGTTAACTTCCTGGGATGTATACAGGAAGTACACAGTGGGTTACTGTCAGAATCAACACCTTTGGGAATTAAAGGAAGCAGGATGGGCATAGGAATAAATTTGACTGCTGTACAGTGACAACAAAGGCCTCCACTGATCCTCCAAGCTGATCTACCCTCTTATCTCCCACTCACTGACGAGGCCTGCCCAATCTGGGACAAATGGCTCTCTTCACCCCAGTGCGAATGCTAAGAAGGGCAACCAGGTTTTGAGTTATTGGCTATTTACCTACGGGCAGCTGAGACAATGGGTGTGCTAATCCGAAAAGGATTAGGTATGGGCAGTGCAACACTCTGCTACAATCTGCCTCTTGGGCCTCTTGGGGGCACTTTGATCTGCTTATATTATTTCTGGAAGATTTTTCAGGATTCTGGCAGGCTACCCTTTTTTTTTTTTTCCCCTGGATGAAATGTCTAAGGAGAAGATGTGTGATATTAACTAGAACCCTTACTACCACAGCTGGTTTCTAGGCCTAAACAGATAACTTATTTTCTTTTTCTACCATCGATTTTATATTCTTTCTATGCCGGGGCCACTGCTGATATAGGTGAACTTCCTGGTGGCGTGACACAGACCCTCATTCCCAGTTAAGTTAGCAGGCCTTTCTCTGGATAAAGCTGCTGTTTTTGATCATTTGCCAGTGATGCTGGCCAAGAGACTCCCATGCAGATCGTTCAGGGGCCAAACATATGCTTTCCTGACCCATTTTGTAACAGTAGCCTTAGATCTTCCTGGTGATCACAGCCTATGACCCCTTTCATCAGCTGAAGGGTTGAGGCACTAAAAATGTTTAGGTGACAGTTACAGTTTGTAATTTAGTTGCGCCGTGGCTGTCTGGAAGTTAAGACCTCTGAACTTAACTCAGAATAGGTTTTTCTCAGCAGACGCTGGGTCATAAACAGAGGCTCCACCCATCCCGTGCTTTCACCCCTCATCTACCACCACATGATAATGGAGGTACCTGCACCAGCCTCCTCCCAGGAAGGAAACAATCAAGCTTCCTTGTTCCTCTCATCTAAATGTGAACATTACAAAGAACTCTAGGGCTCCGGGCAGGAAACTATGGCACCTTGCAGTACTTGGCAGAATGCCATAATTAGTTACCATCTCCGACCTAAAGAGTTGCACACGAGAGACTGATGGATGTGAGATGTTTGCGGCAAGACTCAGCCTTCCCTTCAATGTTTCGCTTCTTCTTGATGTTGCCAGGTTCCAGCTTGGCTCCCACGACATGATCTGCTATTTACCGACTTGCGTCGTGACTAAAATAAAAAGAAAATCAATAAGCTGTCTGTCCCGCGTCTGAAGATGATGATATTTGCCTTCTGGCTCACCCACCTCCTCCACACCACCGGCTCCGGGAGACTCGCTGCCGGCTCCTATTACATCCTCATCATCCTTCTTGGTATGTGGTAAGGAAAGCCACAGGATTGCCTGTTTTCCTCTGATTCACGGTGCGTTCTCATCCTCCCCAGATTTTGTATCTAGCATATTATTGGAGACAGTTGGAATCACTGCAAAAGGATAGAATTTGGAATTTGGCAAGCTAAGCCTCTAGTCTTCCAACGTGACTTTGAGCAAGCATCTTATACTTCGAGGCATCTCAAACAGGAAGGAGTTGAATTGAAATATTTTCACTTTGCCTCTAGCTAACTAGTTTTGTGATTCTGTGATCAAAGATATTTCAGGAGCCGGGCGCGGTGGCTCACGCCTGTAATCCCAGCACTCTGGGAGGCCGAGACAGGCGGATCATGAGGTCAGGAGATCGAGACCATCCTGGCTAACACGGTGAAACCCCGTCTCTACTAAAAAATACAAAAAACCAGCCGGGCGTGGCGGCGGGCGCCTGTAGTCCCAGGTACTCGGGAGACTGAGGCAAGAGAATGGCGTAAACCCGGGAGGCGGAGCTTGCAGTGAGCTGAGATCTGGCCACTGCACGCCAGCCTGGGCAAGAGAGTGAGACTCTGCCTAAAAAAAAAAAAAAAAAAAAAAAAAAAAAAAAAAAAAAAAAAAAAAAAGATATTTCAGGAAGATATGCCAAAGATTTTTCAAGAAGGAACAGGTGTTTTACATAACCTTAAAATGTTGTAAGAATGAGATAGGCCTGGTTCATTGCCACTGCTTCTGTCACAGGACACCCATTTGATCACATCTAGATTATGAATGAACATGAGTGCATTTAGTCAGCTAATGGTACCGTATTGAATGAGGGTGATGTGGAATCAGACATGGGGTAACTTACATCAGAAGTGAGTGGCCCTAGTTAACCCTCAGTTTCTTTATCTGTAAATTTAGGATATTACCTGCCTCACAAGGTTTCCATAATGATAACATGAGACATAGGTATAAAGTACTTAGCACGGTGCCTAAGTATATTAGCTGTTTAAAATACCTTGCAGAACTCTGTTGGTTTTGAATATAATCACGATTGCAAGGGCAGTAATTATGTGAATAACAAGTAATAGTCATGTTTACAAGATTACCAAGAATGTTTCTTGCCTCCCTTTGATTAATCAGCTCTCATAAGCAGGACTATGAAAACTATTGAGTTGTAAACCCCCAGACTTTCTAAACATGCAATTAAAAAGTAGACACATAATATTTAAAGCTATCAATACAGTAAAACCATTGTGAAGGATGGGGGAATTGAATCTAAAATGTTTGTATCTTTATGGAAATGTGCTACACAGCCCCAGGAATCATGGACAACACTGTAGAAGCCTCTACCATGGGCCCTTCACATTTACAATACCCCTTCAAAGTAGCTATTAATACCACCCTCATTTCAGTGAAGATAGTCTGTGCTAACTTTTAAACTTATGCTAAGTTTTTTGGTTTTTTTTTTTTTTTTTTTTTTTTGAGACAGAGTCTTGCTCTGTCACCCAGGCTGAAGTACAGTGATTCAATCTCAGCTCACTGCAACCTCCGCCTCCCAGGATCAAGTGGTTCTCTTGCCTCAACCTCTCAAGTAGCTGGGATGACAGGTGCACGCCACTATGCCCAGCTAATTTTTCTTTTCTTTTCTTTTCTTTTTTTTTTTTTTTGTAGAGGTTGTGTTTCAACATGTTGTACAGGCTGGTCTCAAACTCCTGACCTCAGGTGATCTGCCCACCTCGGCCTCCCAAAGTGCTGGGATTACAGGCGTGAGCCACCACACCTGGCCAAAAGATAAATCTTATGAAGTCCACTTAATCAATTTTTTTTTTTCTTTTGTGGTTCTTGCTTTTTAGGGCCTATTGAGGAAAATTGGGATTCCTTAATGATCATGGAGATTTTCTCCTATCATTGCTTAATATTGTATGGTTTCAGTTTAGTTATATGATCTATTTGAGCAATTTTTTTTATATAGTGTAAGGCTCTAGGTTATTTTTTTGTCCAAATGGATAACCAGTTGTTCCAGCTTCATTTCTTGAAAAGGTTATTCTTTCACATATTGAAATACCCTGACACTTTTGCTGTAAATCAATTGAATACACACACACACACACACACACACACAAATTCCTCTGATCTTACTGTTCTATTCCTTTTATTTCTATATCTATTTTCAATGGAAATATGATATTGTCATATCTACGTTTACAGTAATATTGAAATCAGGTGTTACGTTTATCCAACTTGCTCTTTTCAAAATTATTTTGAATATTTTAAATGATTTACAATGAAAAATATTAATATCAGATTGTATCTATTTTTAGAACTACCACTCAGATTTTGACATGGTTTGTATTGAACATATAGATACATTTGGACAGAACTGACATTTTAATAGGATTAAGTCTTCAGTCCATAACTATGGCATACATCTCCAATTAGTTAGGTCTTTTAACATTTCTTGTAGAAATATTAGTTTTAGTTGTCACTAATTTTTGGTCTTCTGGCCATGCAATATTTTACCCTGTTTGCTCTGTTTATATCTAAGTGGTTCATGTTTTGATATGATTATAAATGTTATTGCTTTTGTAATTTCATTTCATTTGCAATTGTTTATTGCTAGTATATGGGAATATAATTAATTCAAGAGTATGAAACTTGTATCACATGACTGTGCTACATTCACTTCTTAGTCTACTAGACTTTTTAAAAACTTACTGACATATAATCTGTAAATTAAGACAGCTATATTTCTTCCTTTCTAGTCTTTATGCCTTTAATTTAATCTTTTGCCATCATGAAACTGACTAGGACCTCCAGTACAATACTGAATAGAATTGCTGAGAATATAAAGCCTTGTATTACTCCCATCTTAACCAGATGATGTTTATTCTTTCATCTGTAAGTATGATTTTAGCTGTGGTTTTTCACAAATGTCCTTTATCAGATTGAGGAAGTTCTTTTCTATTCCTTGTTTGTTCCGTATTTTTTGGTAATGAATATACGTTGACTTTTGTCAAATCCTTTTTCAGCATATATTGAGATAATCACATGGATTTTCTTTTCATTTTATTAACATGATGAATAAAATTGATTGTTGCTCAGGAGTTAAATCAATCTTGCATTCTTGAAATAAATATCCATCAGCTATAATATACTATCATTTTTCCACAATTTAGATTTGATTTTCTAATACTATCATAAAGATTATTTTTGTCTATATTCATGGGGGAAATGGTTGGTAATTTTTATTCCTTATAATGTATATATCTGGTTTGTTATCAGGATAAATGTGGTCTCAGAAAATGTGTTTGGAAATGTTTGTTTCTCCTCCATGTTCTGAAAGCATTAGTGTCCAATTCATATTATATTCATATTATTTTCCCCTTAATATGGTTGGTAGAATTGACCAGTAAAGCCATCTTCATCTATAGATTTTTTTAAGCAATCAAGTATTTAATTAAGATCTGTGCATTTCTTTGGACATAATGCTATTGCACATTAAGACTACAGTATAGTGAAAACATAACTTTTTTTATTTCAATAGGTTTTTGGAGAACAGCTGGTGTTTAGTTACATGAATAAGTTCTGTAGTGGTGTTTACTGAGATTTTGATGCACCTATCACCCGAGCAGTATACACTGTACCTACCCAGTGTATAGACTTTTATCTCTCACCCTTCTCCTACCCTTTTCCCCAGGCCCCAAAATACTTTGTATCATTCTTATGCCTTTGCCTCCTCATGGCTTAGCTTCCACTTATGAGTGAGAACATTTGATGTTTGGTTTTCCATTCTTGAGTTACTTCACTTAGAATAATGGTTTTCAATTCAATCCAGGTTATTGCAATTGCCATTATTTTGTTCCTTTTTATGACTAAGTTGTATTGCATGGTGTGTGTGTGTGTGTGTGTGTGTGTGTGTATGTACACTATATATATATATATAGTGTACATTTTCTTATCCACTCATTGAAGGGTGTTTAGGCTGGCTCCATGTTATTGCAACCGCAAACTGTGCTGCTATAAACATGCATGTGCAATTATCTTTTTCATACAATGACTTCTTTTCCTCTGGGTAGATACCCAGGAGTGGGATTGCTGGATCAGATGGCAGATTTACTTTTAGTTGTTTAAGGAATCTCCACACAGTTTTCCATAGTGGTTGTACTAGTTTACATTCCCACAAACAGTGTGAAAGTGTTCCTTTTTCACCACATCTATGCCAACATCTATTTTTTTTTTTTTATGGCCATTCTTAAAGGAGTGAGGTGGTGTTGCATTGTGGTGTTGATTTGCATTTCCCTGATAATTATTGCTGCTGAGCATTTTTTTCATGTTTGTTAGCTATTTGTGTATCTTCTTTTGAAAATTATCTATTCATGTCCTTAGCACACTTTTTGATGGGGTTGTTTGTTTTTTTCAAGTTCCTTGTAGTTTATGGATATTAGTCCTTTGTCAGATGTATAGATTGCAAAGATTTTCTCCCACTTTCTGGGTTGTCTGTTTACTCTGCTGATTATTTCTTTTGCTGTGCAAAAGCTTTTTAGTTTAATTAAGTCCCATTTGTTTTTCTTCGTTTTTTTTTTTTTTTTTTTTTTTGTTTTTTGTTTTTGCATTTGCTTTTTGGTTCTTGATCATGAAGTCTTTGGCTAAGCCCATGTCTAGAAGGGTTTTTCTGATATTGTCTTCTAGAATTTTTATGGTTTCAGGTCTTAGATTTAAGTCTTTGATCCATCTTGAGTTGATTTTTGTTTAAGGTGAGAGATGAGGATCCAGTTTCATTCTTCTACATGTGACTTGCCAATTATCCTTGTACCATTTGTTGAATAGAGTGTCCTTCTCACACTTTATGTTTTTGTTGCTTTGTTGAAGATCCGTTGGCTGTAAGTATTCGGCTTTATTTCTGGGTTCTGGGTTCTGTTCCACTGATGTATATGCCTGTTTTCATACCAGTACCATGCTATTTTAGTGACTATAGCCTTGTTGTATAGTTTGAAGTTGGGTATTATAATGCCTCCAGATTTATTCTTTTTGCTTAGTCTTGCTTTGGCTATGTGGGCTCTTTTTTGGTTTCATGTGAATTTTAGGATTGTTTTTTCTAGTTCTGTGAAGAATGATGGTGGTGTTTTGACGGGCATTTGATTGAATTTGTAGATTGCTTTTGGCAGTACGGTCGTTTTCACAATATTCATTCTACCCGTTCATGAGCATGGGATGTGTTTCCACTTGTTTGTGTCATCTATGATTTTTTTCAGCAGTGTTTTGTAGTTTTCCTTGCAAAAGTCTTTCACCTCTTTGGTTAGGTATTATTTTATTATTTTATTTTTTACTTTTTTCTGCTATTTTAAAAAGGGTTGAGTTCTTGATTTGATTCTCAGCTTGGTTACTGTTGATGTATAGCAGGGCTACTGATCTGTGTACATTAATTTGTATCCTGAAACTTTGCTGAATTCATTACCAGTGGGAGCTTTCTGGATGAGACTTTAGGGTTTTCTAGGTATACAATCATGTCATTAGCAAACACGAACAGTTTGACTTCCTCCTTACTGATCTGAATGCTGTTTATTTCTTTCTCTTGTCTGATTGTTCTGGCTAGGTATTCCAGTAGTTCGTTGAATAGGAGTGGTGAGAGGGGCCATCCTTGTTTTGTTCCAGTTCTCAGGGGAAATGCTTTCAACTTTTCCCTGTTCAGTATAATGTTGACTATCAGGTTGTCACAGATGGCTTTTCTTAAGGTATGTCCCTTCTATGCCGATTTTGCTGAGTGTTTAATTATAAAGTGATGCTGGATTTTGTCAAATGATTTTTCTGCATCTATTGAGACGATCATTGATTTTTGTTTTTTGATTCTCTTTATGTGGTTTGTCACATTTATTGACTGGTATATGTTAAACCATCTCTACATCCCTGGTATGAAACCCACTTGATCATGGTGAATTACCTTTTCGATAATGCTGTTGGATTCAATTAGCTAGTATTTTGTTGAGGTTTTTTGTATCTGTATTCCTCAGTGATATTGGTCTGTAGTTTTCTTTTTTGTTATGTCCTTTCCTGATTTTGGTATTAGGATCATACTGCCTCCAGAAAATGATTTAGACGGGATTCCTTCTTTCTCTATTTTTTAGTATAGTGTCAATAGGATTGGTACCAATTTGAATGTCTGATAGAATTCAGCTGTGAATCCATTTGGCCCTGAACTTTTATTTGTTGTAACTTTTTAATTACCATTTCAATCTTGCTGCTTGTTATTGTTCTGTTCAGAGTCTCTATTTCTTCCTGGTTTAGTCTAGGGAGGTTGTATATTTTCAGGAATTTATTCGTCTCCTCTAGGTTTTCTAATTTATGCACGTAAAGGTGTTCATAGTAGCCTTGAAACATATTTTGTGTTTATGTGGTAGTATCTCCTGTTTTGTTTCTAGCTAAGTTTATTTGGATTTTCTCTCTTCTTTTCTTGATTAATCTCTCCTATGATCTATCAATTTTATTTCTCTTTTCAAAGAACCAGCTTTTTGTTTCATTTATCTTTTGTATTGTTTTTGTTTGTTTCAATTTTATTTAGTTCTGCTCTGATCTTGGTTATTTCTTTTCTTCTGCTGGATTTAGGTTTGGTTTTTCTCTTGTTTCTCTAGCTTGTGACCTTAGATTGTCTATTTGTGCTCTTTCAGACTTTTTGAGGTAGGTATTTAATGCTATGAAGTTTCCTCTTAGCACCACCTTTGCTGTATCCCAGAGGTTTTGATAGTTTGTCACTATTATCATTCAGTTCAAATAATTATTTAATTTCCATCTTGATTTCATTGTTGACAGAATGATAGTTCAGGAATGAGTTATTTAATTTCCATATATTTGCATGATTTTGAGGGTTTCTTTTGGAGTTGATTTCCAATTTTATTCCACTGTGGTCTGAGAGAGTACTTGCTATAATCTTAATTTTCTTAAATTTGTAAGACTTGTTTTGTGGCTTATCATATGGTCTATCTTGGAGAATATTCCATGTGCTGATGAGTAGAGTGTATATTCTGCAGTTTTTGCGTAGAATGTTCTGTAAATATTGGTGAAGTCCATCTGTTCTAGGGCATAGTTCAAGTCCATTGTTTGTTGGTTGACTTTTTGTCTTGATGACCTGTCTAGTGTTGTCAGTGGAGTATTGAAGTTCCCCACTATTATTGTGTTGCTGTCTATCTCATTTCTTAGGTCTAGTAGTAATTGTTTTATAAATTGGGGAGCTTCATTGTTAGGTGCATATATATTTAGAATTGTCATATTTTCCCATTGGACTAGTCCTTTTATCATTATATACTGTCCCTGGTTTTGTTTTGTTTTTTTTAATTGCTGTTGTTTTAAAGTTTGTTTTGTCTGATGAAGCTACTCTTGCTTGTTTTTGGTGTTCATTTGCATGGAATATCTTTTTTCATCATACTATATGTTGCCTAAACACCTCGTTTTTTGTTTTTTTTTTTTCATTATGTTGTTGTTTTATAGGTCCTGTGAGATTTATGCTTTAAGGAGATTTAATTTTGGTATATTTCAAGGATTTCTTTTAAGATTTAGAGCTCCTTTTAGCACTTCTTGTAGTGCTGGGTTGGTAGTGACGAATTCTCTCAGCATTTGTTTGCCTGAAAAAGATTGTATCTTTCCTTCATTTATGCAGCTTCACTGGCCACGGAATTCTTGGCTGATAATTGTTTTAAGGAGGCTAAAAATGGACACCAATCCCATTTAGTCTGTAGAGTTTCAGGTGAGAAATCTGCTGTTACTCTGAAAGGTTTTCCTTTATAGGTTACCTGATGCTTTTGCTTCACAATCCTTAAGATTCTTTCCATCATTTTGATTTTAGATAACCTGATGACTATGCGCCTAGGTGATAAACTTTGTGCAATGAATTTCCCAGGTGTTCTTTAAGCTTCTTGTATTTGGATAGCTCTATATAGCTTTCTAGCAAGGTCAGGGAAGTTTTCTTCGATTATTCCCTCAAATATATTTTCCAAACTTTTAGATTTCTTTTCTCCTTTGGGAACACCTATTATTCTTAGGTTTGGTTTACCTCTTCTAGGACCCTTGAATTTGCTTAGAGATTTTGAAATTAGTATATAAATGTCTACTAAAAAGACAGCTGGGATTCTGAAAGAGATTGCATTGAATTTTTAAATCAACTTGTAAAGTATTTACATCCTAAAAATATCAAGTCTCCTGGTCAATAAACATGAAATGTCTTTCATGTACTTAGTTTTCATGTACCCTAATTTTTATCAGTGCTTGTAGATTTAGAGTATAATTTTTTGCTTTTTATGTTATATGTATTGCTCTTTATTCTTTTTCATGTTATTATAAATGTAGTTGCTTTCTTAATTTCAATTTTGGATTATTCATTGCAAGTGTATAGAAAAATAATTAATTTCTTTATATTGACCTTGTAATCCTCTAACCTTACTGAACTTGTTTACTAGCTCTAATAATTTTTAGTGTATTCCTTAGGATTTTCTATGTACAAGATGATATTATCTGCAAATTGAGATAGTTGTTGTTTTCTGATCTGATGCTACTTATTTACATATAGTACCTAATTTATCTGTATAGAACTCACAGTACAAAGTTGAATAGAAGTGGAGAGAGAAGTCGTTCTTGTTTTTTCCCTGATCTTAGGGGAAGAGCATTCAGTCTTTTGCCATTAAGTCTGATCTTAGCTGGGGACTTTTCATAGAAGTCTTTTATCGGGTTACAGAAGAGCTCTTCTGTGCCTGGCTTGTTAAGTTATTTATCATGAAGGAGTGTTGAATTTTGTACAATGATTTTTCTATATGTATTGAAATGATCATTTGGGTTTTGTCATTTATTCTATCAGGGATGTATTGTATTAATTTATTTTTATATGTTAAAGAATCCATATATTCTTGGGATAAATCCAACTAGATCACAGTCTATCATCCTTTTCATATGTTGCTACATATGGTTTACTAGTATTTTGTTATAGATTTTGCATTTATATTCATAAGGATATTAGACTGAAATTTTCTTCTTATTTCATGGTTTTTCCTACTTTTGGTGTCAGAATAATATGACTTCATATAATTATTCTGAAAGTGTTTCTTCCTTTTTTTTCTTTTAACTTTTTGAAGATTTTTCTCTTTGTCTTTCAGTATTTTTACTATGATGTGTCTTGGTGTGGGTCTGTTTGTATTTATCCTACTTGGATTTTGTTGAGATTTTGAATTATTAGTGTTCTCATCAAAATTGAAAAGTTTTCAACTATTATTTCTTTTCTGTTTCTTCTCTCTCCTCTCCTTCAGTCATTCTCATAATGCGTATGTTAGTGTACTTAATGGTAGCCCATGTTTCTCTGAAGCTCTGTTCATTTTCCTTCATTCTCTTCCCTTTCTCTTCTCAGATTGTATAATCTCTACTAGTCTATCTTCACTTTTGCTGATGGTTTCTTCTATCAGCCTGCCTTTCATCATTTATCACCAAAATCCCCATTATTTTCAAGAGTGGCTTTAGTTTCAACTACTCCACCCTCTTTTTCAAATGAAATCAATTCATTCAGAGAAAGCTTTGGAGCTCTTTCTCATGTACAGCTTCTCTCCTTGGCAACATTTCCAAAACACAGCTCCAAACCTGTGGACAAGAATATAAAGTCTGCCTCTCTCAAAATGACACTTCAACTTTGTAAGTAGAGAATTGTGCAGGGTCAGTAGCTTCTGATGTTCTTGGCTTGGCTTTCCCAGCATAGAATCTCCAGTTTACAAGCAAGCTGGAGTAAGACCAATAAAGGCTCAGCGTTCTAGGCCTGTTGTACCTAAGGTAGAACCTCCACAACATGACTAGGGACTGAGTACGGGAAGGGATTCCCTGACTTCTCAGCCACCCTTTCCAGGAATCTAGTCTCTGCAATTTGCAGCTGAGGGGTGATGTGAAATATGGGGCACATGTCCATCCCAGTGAAAAGTCACATCCTTTGACTGAGAATTGAGGATAGAGGGACCATTATCTTTCTGGCCCTCCCCATCTAGAGTGGTGCACCTTGCTGCACTAGGGAAGGTGGAGGGAGGGACCAGGTCACAGATCAAGTGCCACAAATTCACTGTTCTTTCTAAGATTTAGTAGATTTCTTGAGTAAATGTTTCTTCATGGTATGCCCATAGGATAATTTCCAGAAAATTTAAATTGTTGTTGTTGCTTTCTAATAATATTAACAAGATATGTTTGTTTCACTAGGGAGCAGGTCTACAGATCTTCTCACATAACCTTTCCAGAAGTGGAATGACTTTATTTATTGTATTACTAATGACTATAGGATTTATAGTAATATCCTCCTTTCTCATTATCCTATTGGTAATTTGTTTGTTCTTGATTTGTACTTCATCAGTCTACCTACAGAATTACTAATGTTATTATTTTCAAAGATACATATATCAATTTTATTGAATTTTCTCTATTTTTGGAAACTATAGATTTCTACATTTATATGATTTCCTTCCTATTGTTTATTTTTTTCTCCTTTTTCCATCTTCACAGGTAACATTCTCAATCACTTATTTTTTTGGATTATTCTTTTTGTCCTTTATATGTATTTAAAACTATACATTTTCTTATATGCACTGATTTAGCTATAAGGTCAAAACAGAGATATCAGATGAAATAGGAAAGGAAGAAGCAGTTATACAGTTCAGAAAAGTATTTGCTACTTCTTTGGCCTGAGAACAAGTAAAAAGAAATAAACAGCCGGGCACAGTGGCTCACGCCTGTAATCCCAGCATTTTAGGAGGCTGAGGTGGGCAGAACATAAGGTTAGGAGCTCAAAACCAACCTGACCAACATAGTAAAACCCCATCTCTACTAAAAATCCAAAAATTAGCTGGGCATGGTGGCACGTGCCTGAAATCCCAACTACTCAGGAGGTGGAGCCAGGAGAATCCCTTGAACCTGGGAGGTGGAGCTTGCAGTGAGCCAAGATCACCCTATTGCCCTCCAGCCTGGGCAACAGAGCCAGACTCCAGCTCAAAAAAAGAAAAAAAAAAAGAAAGAAAGAAATAATCTAATAATCTGGTACCCCAAACCTGCCAGGAAGAATATGGAAGCTTCTATTTCCTTGAGGATAACAGACTTAGTTGGTCAAAGAGCTATCAAATTTGAGTATGAGTTAAAAGAGTAAGAGGTTGAAACATTCTTTCACAGCCAAGTGCATCCTGACCACCCCCCACCTGCCTATCTCTTTCATTCAACCATTCTTTAATGAGCACCCAGTCTGTGCCAAGCATTGGACGAGGTCCAGGGCACTCCACAATGAACAAGGCACTACTCTTAAAAAGTTCAAAACCTCAGACACTGTTTCCTTGTGGAAACTAAATTAGATTCCTTGATAGGTTAACACTTAAGGTTTGGTATAATAAAATGTCCCTAGTTCCAAACCTAACTTTTCAACTTAGTAGTTGTGTAAAAGCAAAACCAGTTGCTTAACTTCTCTGGTTCTCAGGTTTGTCACCTTTGGAAGTGAATTAGAAGGCTCCTTGACTCATACAGCTGTAGGGAAACCATTTACTATGCAGAACTGAGGCAGTGCCTGTCATAACATAGGTATGAATTTATGTTCTCTTTTTATCAACATCGGTTACACCTCTGAAAATCTTTGTAGAGAACATGGTGAACAGGCTGGACCCCTGTGCAAGGAATGATAGAAAAGCCAGAGGTGGAAATGCCTAGGAGGGAAGTGTATTTAGGTATAATACATTTAGCTTTTTGGACTATGAAAGAGATTATTTTGCATAGAAGGTACCTGCTACAGCACTGAAAGGATGTTGGTGAGTTCCCTAGAATTGAGAGCATTTCAGAATTTCTGAGATTCTGATGCATGGACCTCAGCTAAGGTCTCTATTTTCTGGAAGATGCAGTGAGGTGTCTGGGTATTATTTTAAGGCACGGCTTGTTTTTTCTAGATGTTTTATATTGCTCTGACATGCTTTATTGCCGGAGAATGAGTTCAGCCTGTTGAGCTTGTAGTTAAAAATCCTAATTTACATTTTCATGAATCTGGGAATACATTTTTCTTCAGGAGAACATGTCAGTTATTTATAAGAAGAATTAACTCTCAAGAGAGCATAAGAATGATGTGAATACTGTGGATGGAAGTCATAGGTAAATTTGCAGAATAGGGCAATGTTTTAAGGAGCCATCTCTGGGGGAGGCCTTAATGCATCCATTGATGACCAATGTATAGACTATAACTTCTTGAAAGGGAGACATGAATGTCTTCAGGTTACTTGATATGCCAGACCACATGACTGTGGGAGCCCAGGGGAATCTTACCTCTCACTTTATGACAGGAAGGAAAAAGGGATACATAATAGGAAAAAAGAAGTTCACATTTATTTTGTTCAAAATAGTGGAGCCCAAGATTTTTAAAATTCAGTATGCATTAAACATCTTCTGCTAAAGAGTTGCCCAAAATTCATTTGAAGAATCACCCTTTACCAAGGCTCAGGTCATGTGTTTGAAATGAGCTTGCCTTAGTCACAACTTCAGGTTTGGGTCCTAAATTATTTGAACTGCAGTTTGTCAAACCAGGATTCACACTGGAATCACAAAGGGAGCTTTAAAAAAAAATAATGCCTGACTCTCACTCCTAGATATTCTAAGTTAATTTCTCTAGGGTGGGAAACAGTGTAAGTATTTTTCAAAGCTCCTCAGGAGATTCTAATGTAAACTCTTATACTTATGGTATAAGCTTGTAAACAGATCTAATCTCCCTAGCGATAGTGATTGGTTCACAGATAGGAATTCAACCTCATTGAAGTCAATGAGGGCCTGGCTCTGCACAACTGCCAAGGCCTAACGAAGAGGAAGCTTCCTCTATCCAGCTGGACCTCAAGATAAAATGATATAAGATGTGGATCTTCTGCAGTCACATTACAAGGAGAAAGCCATTTGAGAATAAAGCCAAAAAATGAAAAGCAACGCTGAATTAAGACATGGAGAGGAGGGGATCCTGGTCCCATGATTCAAGCTGCATCTGAAACCAGCCCTAAGTTGGAACTTTAAGTCTGAGAGTCAGTACATTCTTTAATTTTCAAGCTTGATCTCCCAACAATATAAACCAACCACACAGTTATTGAAATTAGGGATTTCTAATCAATGTCTTTTTAAATTTAGAAATGAAAAGACTAAGGTCTACAATGACTAGTTAGTGATAAACTTGCATCAAATTCAAGGTTATTGACAGGAAGACAAGTGCATTGTCTTGTCCATCACCCTATACTACTTTAATATTACTCAAAAAATAGACTTGACTTTAACTATTGAGAGCCAACAAAATGCTCAGCTTTATGTGTTGTTTCCTGCAGTAGAGCAAGAAAAACTAAACAGACCCATAGCCAAACATCAATTCATTCAATCAGCATTTGCTAAAAAATCTTACATGTCTAACAAAATGTTAAGGTGTGCGGAAAAATATATATGCAGCATGCTTCCTGTCCTCAACAAGTTTACATTCAACCATATAAACTAAAGAGACAGTAATTGGACATACATTATGTATACACTGATTCATAGAAGAGAAGAGTTATGCAGCATGGCATTAATGGTCAGGCATCAAGACTTAATGTAAGGCGTACCCTCCATCCTACCTCTTTTACTTAATAATATTTTGACCCGTACTGGCTACTTCATCTTTTTAAAAACCTCTGTTTTGTGGTCTAAAAATTAGAGATAACCATGTATTTCTTCCCAAAGTAAAGATTAAATGAAATATTATAGGTTTGAGTGCTCAAAACAGTGCCTGTTAAGTAATGTTCGATAAAAGAATTAATATTTTCTTTCTGGCATAAAATTTACATAATAAAATTCGTGATTTAAATATCCTTATAAGACTATCGTTTGCAAAAGATGTCACAAAGTGGCAGATGCATGCTATTCAGAGGTTACACATTGGCAGCTTGTGGATTCAATCTGTGTGACAGGTTCTTTTGTTTCACCTATACAGTGTTCTAAAAACCCCCAAGTTATTTGCTAATATCCAAAAATAGGAAGATTTCACATGAATAACTGGATTATTCTCTTCTCTTGGAAAAACAAAAGATCTGAAAATACTATGGTGAAATTTCTGCATGGCAGCAATCAGCGGGAGCAGAGCAGTGGCTGCTCACTTTTTATGAACATGCTCTTCCCAATTTGTGAAAGTCCTTACCTTGTCTCCTTTATCCATTTGCAATAGATGTCTTATCCTTGTAGGCACTTGAGTTTTGAGATTCTAATCAGTGTTGTCGACCGAGAGGCAAAGTCCGTAAAATATTTGAAGAGATTTATTCTGAGCTAAATATGAGTGACTGTGGCCGGTGACACAGCCCTCAGGAGGTCCTGAGAACATGTGCCCCAGATGGTCAGGGTGCAGCTTGGTTTTGTACATTTTAGGGAAGCATGAGACATCAATCAAACACATTTAAGAAATGCATTGGTTTGGTCCAGAAAGGTGGAACAACTCAAAGTGGGGGTGGGTGGGAGTGGGGGTGCCTCCAGGGTACAGGTAAATTTAAACATTTTCTGGCTAACAATTGAGTGAGTTTATCTAAAGAGTTGGGATCAATAGAAAGGAAATATTCGGGTTAAGATAAAAGATTGTGGCGACCAAGGTTCTTTTGGAGTGTTATAGTGACTGCCCTTAGAAATAATAGATGACAAATGTTAACTATACAGACCTTTAAAAGGTGTTAGATTCTAAAATAATCTCTTCAGGATTGAGAGGGCCTGGAAGAAAAGGATCTAGCTATGTTAATAGAGATTCTTTACAAATGCAAATTTCCTCCCACAAAGGACAGCTTTGCAGGGCCATTTCAAAATATGGCAAAGGAACATGTTTTGGGGTAAAATATTTTGACTTTCTTCCTTGTCACATAATGTTATGCCAGAGTCAAGTCAAATTGGAAAGTCATGATATATGGGGTTAGATAAAACTCATCTGATGAGAATTTGTGGTTTGTAGGGCATGACTCCATAGACCTCTTAGATAGGAACTTGGGCAAGATAAAAAAAAATCAGAGCTTAGTCATCAGTGTGCATCAAGGTGTTGTATATTCCATGTATGATAAATAGTTTTTACATATGCACATGTACACACACAATTACATAAACACACAAATAATTACTTAGTCAAAAATAGTTAGAAATGTTTCATAATAAATTCTCACTCCCTTGAAGCATCACAATTGACTCAAGCTCCAAGAAATGCTTATGTACAGAAACCTATTTTTTTAAATTAATTTAACCGAGTTTTTTCAGACTTTCTCCCCCAAAGAGATGGTGCTCAGCAGTGGTGTTTCTGCAATACAATTGCAGTCCGCTGGTACAGATGTAAACAAACCTGTGAGGTCATAAGTGGGAAAGTTTCCTAAAAAGTTGGTTATGTCATATTTCTGATATTTATATACATTCTCTAAAATAGGGCTTCAGAATGGAATTAATTATCTAAGAGTAAGGAAAAGTTGGGCACAGGAGAGGCAGAAATAATGATGTGCAGTGTAGAGATACACGTTGAATTCTCATGAAACATAAGAGTTATGGGGAATTAATCCAAGTACAGTTTTGACACTATTCCTTGAGATGAAGGGCCTCTAGGGCTATATAGTATAACATTTTAATACAATCTTAGTTTTGTGCTGTTGTCATCTTTGTCTGTCTCTTTTCCCTCATATTTTAAATTATGATGATCACATAGTTGACATCAAAATGTGTCTCTCCTTGGACACATTTCTTTGAAAACCGTATATTTTTCTGCTTGTACAGGTCATCAAAAGGATTGGAGGATTGGAGGGCTGGTTTGCTTTTCTTCTCTGACGTGAACTCACGGTGATCAGTAGACTTTTACATAAATCCTTTGTTCACTGACCTCATTTTTCCTTTTTCCCTCTGGGGCATGTTACTCAAAGAAGCCTTGTTTTGTTCTGCACCATTGGTTGCACATGGTAAGTTTTCAGTTATTAGCAGATGTCAATAATCTATAATGAGACTAATTAAAATATTTATTACAGATAGAAAAAAATTAAAAATTTCACAATGGAATAAATGCAATGAAAAATAAATCAACCAGCAATGGTGTTATCTGGTAATATTTTAACGTGTTTCCAATGATCAATATTATCTTAGCGTTTCCCTTAGTTTACTAAACTTTAAACTTGTTTCTTCCTCACCATAGGCCCCTCCCCTCCTTTTTCCTAGAGCATTTACTTTAGAAAATTTGCAATTATAAATTCTTTCTCTGCCTTTTTGAGATGTAAGTCTTCTCCTTGCCACTTGCCAGTTTTATAACCAAAGTCTTTGTTAAGAACCTGGGAGTTATATCTTTGAAATGTAATCATCAAGTAAGGAAGTGTCCCTATCTCCTGTCTCTGTAGGAAAGTACAAACTAACTCCAGTAAGAGCCAATGAGCAAACACAGGGGCTAATCACATAGACCAAGCTAATCTCCACCCTAATGTCCTCCAGCACTATCCCACTAGCTCATTCCAGTGATTAAAATTTAACCTGCCTTTTGTTTCAGTGGAGTTGACTTTAGTCTCCCTTGCCTATTGCAATATTCTTGATTAAAGTCTTCCTTGACTGTTCAGTTCTGTCTGATACAATTTTTCTTTGACACCTATTTGTTTGTTCTCCCAAATTACAGTTTATCATATTATTTTGTATCTCATATAATATGTATTTCAATTATAGACTTATCAAAAGTTCACTCAAACATCATTTAAAATGAATCTAAGAAAACTTCTCAAATATCAATCAACAATAGAAGAAAGCTTTGTAGTAAATTTACAAAATTGATAATATATACAATAAGAGTAAATTACAACTACATGCAGAAGTGTGGCTGGATCTCATACGCACAATGTTCAACCAAAGAAGACAGATATAAAAGAGTAGATACTCATAGATAGTTTATTTATATAAATTCCCAAAGAAGCAAAACTAAGCTATGTTAATAGAAGTAAGAATAGACATTCAGGGAGGGGTGTGGCAATAAAGACTGAGAGAGAATATGTGGGTAGGATTCTGGAGTATGGGTAATGATCTGAGTTTTGATCTGGGATGCTAAGCTGTACACTTTGGATGTATGCAAGCTTCCCTGAATGCATTTTTTTTAACTGCACACAAACATACATTATATACATTACATACATGTGTGTATGTACATACATATATATTATATATAACATATGTATGTGTGTGTAAATACAGTTATTTTAAATATGAATTCAACTGCAGTTGGAAGCAAATAACTTGCTTCTTGAAGATAACCCTCACATTTATTTATCACAAAATAATTCTCATTTTAATCTTTAAATAAAATTAAAATGTCTGTTTTTATAAAGATAAACCAAGACATCAGTCTCTCTTGGTTCATTTTTGGACATTATTTTCTAAATTTTTAGAAGATCAGGGATAATTGATGCCCATTTCCTGTTTTATTTACTTTCATTCAGCTCAAAAAATATATGATGCTGATTCCAAGAGGCTGTTTCATTCAGCAAGGGAGTTTCTATCATCTGTGTGGTTGGAAAGACTAGGTCAGCAATGATCCATAAATATGAATTACTGTTACATGAGACACAAGTTGGTTTCAGGGATCTGTTTCAATACACATAATTATGACATGTATTGTCACATGTAAATAAAGAGTCTGTTGTAAAGGAGCAGCACATTTTTTCCTCTTCAGATTAATTCCTATTTCTTATGTGGAATTCTCTCAAAAGACAACACATTGATGATTTGGCATTCTAAGGCTGAAAAATTATTTTCTATGGCATACAGTTGTTACTTGTGATATCTGAGAGATGTGCCTTTGGCATGATTTTTCAAACTGAGAATTGTATCCTTACTTGAAAAAAAAAAATTTTAAAGCAAATTTACCTACTTGGGACTGGGGCTCCTCTCTTCCTGTTTCAAGGGGTGGAGACAGCCTTCCGATTTAAGGGTTCTATAATTTCTCCATGTGCATTGTGGAAATGTTCTCCCAAGGGCTGCAGCCTAGGCAGAATTTCCCTTTGGCCTCTCACAGGCTTTCGCTGAGTATGAGACAGCAGGAGAAGAAAAGTTGGCAAAGTCTCCCTAGCAACTTTCATATTAGAATATATTATATTAATTTGCTAGACAATCCTGACACTTGTCATCATCTATTAGTTCTCAGAAGCACAGGCATTCTTCTTAAATGGTAAACACAGTTGTTTGCTACCGTCAGAGCAAGTCTTGCAATTATAAATCTAATTACTAAGAGAAAGAAAACATGAAAATAATGAATACAAATTCTAAATGAAGTTTTTCAACAGCTTATTGTCAGGAAGTAAGTGGACTGACTTTCGCAGGCATTAAGAAATGGTCATGGCGAGATTTTCTAGAAACTGGAGTAACTTTTCACTTGATGTCTATCTTACTTGATCACAGATTTGGAAATGTAGGATAACTGTAAAGGCAAGAGTTTATCAGTTAATAAAGAATGATTGAGTTCAAAGATATGATGAAGAAACCTATATAAGTTTGCTGGCTCATAAATTGCTAGACAAAAAACTATTTTCAGGCTAGACTACTATGAAATAGAAGATAACAGGGCCAGGTGCAGTGGCTCATGCCTGTAATCCCAGCACTTTGGGAGGTCGAAGCGGGCAGATCAGGAGGTCAGGACATCGAGACCATCCCGGCTAACACGGTGAAACCCCATCTCTACTAAAAATACAAAAAATTAGCCAGGTGTGGTGTCGGGCACCTGGAATCCCAGCTACTTGGGAGGCTGAGGCAGGAGAATTGCTAGAATCTAGGCGGTGGAGTTTGCAGTGAGCCGAGATCACGCCACTGCACTCTAGCCTGGGTGATAGAGCGAGACTCCATCTCAAAAAAAAAAAAAAGAAAAAAAGAAAAAGAAAAGAAATAGAAGATAACTAATTGCTAGTTGATTTTTGAGAGGGATGGAAAGAGGATTGTCTTCTTGAACTTGAGAAAATCGCTTTGCAGATGATCTGGTACTGAATTCACCAACATCCAGAGTATGTGATAATAACGCCAAGAGACCTTGGAAATCAAGACTTAAACATGACTTGGGTTTCAGATTTCTATGCCTTTAGAAGACTTTGTAAATACACTTTATTTTATAATAAAACACATAGGTGCATTATACATCTAAATGAGAAAATTTGTACAAATTTGAAAACTGAAAGTCAATACTGCAAAAAATTTTTACTGGCTATTGTAAGTTGCTTAGTTTGTGCTAGAACCCACAAGCAGCTGCCCTCACTCTCCTCTGCCATCAGGAATGTCAGAGAAGTGCAGTGTTCTGCCTTTTCACCAATTTTGAGGAAACTGAAGTGACTTATCCAGATGATAGAGTGTTTTCTATAAGCAGAGCCGGAGCTGTGTACCTCTCTCTCCTCCTCCTGGACCCCTCCAGTGATTCACACAAAGGGACAGGGGCCGTACCAGTGATTGCTGAGCACACCCACATAGCAGACGCTACCTGACCCCACTTGCTCTAGCCTGCATCTCAGGGCAGAGTCACTATATGTGTCCCTTCTGGATTGAAATCAGCCCCTGGGTAAATGGTATCAGGTCTTGCTTTAGGAACCAGATCTCCTCCCTTCCCATCCCAGCTCCAGCCTTTTGTAACGTTCTTGCCCTAAAAGGAGCCAAGTCCCTGCACTCTGCATGGATCATCTTTAAGATTATTTATTCATTAATTTCCTCATATGTTCATGTTTATTTAACAAATGGTTATTAATCACGTATTAGGTGCCACATATGATTTTACAGCTAAGTATAAACCCAAAAGAAATTGGTACAGATAACCATGAAAAAGACATGTAACTTATGTTAGAGCAGCTTTATTCATCATAGCACAAATGGAAGGCAGCCCAAAATGTATTTACAACAAAAGAATGAGCATGTTAACGGAGATACAGAGCCAGGTAAGCCAGCCATCATCTCTTCCCTCTAGGGACAACCAGTCTAATCTAGGAAGAGAGAAGAGTGAATCTGTGTCTCTTCTCATATGTTTTCCTCATGGACCTCATCCCCCAAGAGCAGGTTTACCTTCCTTTGTTATGTCACACTTTTTATTGAGAAATTACATACACAGAGTGAGGTGCATAAATCTTAAATGGTCAGCTCAATAACTTTCCCATCTCTATAGAACATTTCCAGTTCCTTTGAGGTCTCTCAGTCTCTTTCTCACTCAAAAACAGATCCAGAATTTACCACTATTTTGACTTCCATCACCACATACTACTTTTGCCTATTCTTTAACTTCACTTATGTGGAATCACATAGTGTGTTTTCTGTTAAAGCACTGGCTGTTTTGCTTAATAGCATGCCTATGTGAATCACTCAAGTTATGGCATTAGTAACAGTTCATTTTAACTGCTCTATAGCAGTTCCCTGCACCCATATACACAATTCATTTTTTAATTCATTGTGGGTAAACATTTGGGCTGATGCGCATTCTCATGCATCACGATGAAGCAGAGAGTGCCATATAACCTTTCTCTCTTTAACTAACTCCTTCAGAGGAGGGGAAAGACTTCGCATTTCCGAGGCAAACCTGTTCAACAGAGTGTACACTGCGGAAGAATATCTGTGGATAAATATTTAATGGGATTTTAAATTCAAAACATCTCATCATCTTGCCACACCCTACATTTCTCTAGAGTCTACATTTTCCTCAGAAAACCACAAGGAACACTTCTGCTTTTAAACGTAGGATGAGTTAGATTTTTCTATTTTTATTGAGCAGCTGAGGAGGAAAGGAGCTTGGGTTCTCACAACACTTAGATTCCAGCTGTATTAACAAGGATCTCTGTGATTGCTACTACAGATGATATTTGTCTAGTTGAGAGATTAGCAGAACTTCTGATATGTGCAGAGTATGTTTTAGTCAACACAGAACTTTCATACACATTATTTCACTTGATTCTTACAACAAATCCATAAGATGGAAAGCACAGACACCAGTAACCTCATTTCACAGAAGTAGAAATCTACTCAATTAATATGTATTGTGTCTATTCAGTGTCATCACTTGTTGAATACTGCAAATACAAAGTTGAGCAAAGCACATTTCCCCTCTTGAGAAATTAATAGTCTGTTGCAGAGGATGGGTATGTAAACAGAAGATTAAAATCCATATTTTAATTTGCATTAAAATGCAACGTATTATAGATAAACTCTATAATTTTACATACATGAAAACAATAAGTGTTTTAAGTTATCATTATTATTTATACATTTTTTAGAATCAACCCTACATGGAGAAATAAAAGGGAATGTCTATTAGAGGTGAAACTTGAACGAAGAGGAAGAATTTACCAGGAAGACTAAAGGGAGGGAGGCATTTACAACAGAGATAGCACTTTGCCTGAAGGCCTGGTACATTATGTAGTAAGCAGCACCAGCACATGAAGATGCAGTTATTAAAGGTAATGCTCAGGCTTAAATTTGATGGTTTTTTTCCAAAGGATCTTTCTCTCTAATTACAAGTGTTCAAGCTCTGACCAACGAATTGCTTTGAGCTTCCAGAATGAACTACTGCCTGAGGAATTGCCTCTAAAATGGGTGCTCAACACAAACCACTGCTGGCATTCTTGATTTCAAGCCACATTACATTTGGGAAGAAATCACTCTGTACTGAAATATCACAACAGTTATGAACATAGTAATAACATAACAAGAATAATCAAATGCAATTGAAATGAACATGCATCAATTCAAGCTGAGTTTTAGCTATTGCAATATTCATTCAAGTTTAATGTACCTTATGATTTTCTGAAAGCTGTGATAGACTGCCTTCAGTAATTTGGTTTTGTTTGGCAATTTGTATTTCCAACCACAGCCTCAAATTTTAAAAGGAAAAAAAAAAATCCACATACTGTCATCTGGCCATACACAAATTAAGCTAGGGGTGTGCTCATGAAGCATGAGCAATTTATAATTATGTTTGATCTATTATCAGACTCAGATTGAACTAGTATAATTTTATATATGAATAATCATTGGGAAGTGATTTTTAAAAAAATTTGATACTTTTGTTATTCTGTTGAGGCTGATCAGAGACTGTAGAATATTGTCCAATATTGATGATTCTGTTCTGGTTGCTTGATCATTTTAATTATCTTAATTGGTGACAGTTTCTGCCATTAAATTTCTCTTTTTTTAAAGTATGGAGTCTCCTCAGAAGTGGGGGCTACTAGACTTGTTTTGAAGTCTGCATTGTTTTTACTTAGACCGAAAGGCTGGAGGAAAAAATCAGGGAGCTTGGTGGCATGGCCAAAGCTCTCCCATTTAACCTTTCAGTAGTAACCTGGTTAGAGTTCAGGTTTCCCTCTCTTCTAGTCTTCCTCTCTTTCTCAGTGGGGTAAGCCTCTCCCAGTCACTGATTTTGTGTCATAATTAAGTCAGCTGTGAACACATCCTATAAATAGCCTAATGAAAGAAGACATTCTGGGTATGAGACAATGCACATCAAAAATCGAAGACTTAATATTTTCCACCCTGGATTCTCGCTCATTTGTATGTGAAGAGAAAACAGCACATCATTTCTACCCTTTCTTTTTCATTTAAGGTCCAATGGACTAAAACTGGAGGCCCAGTATGGTCACTAATTTTCTAATGAAGCATTTTCCCAACAAAGAAACATAACCTGAAAACACTAGATTGACATGCTGAAGTTAGTTGTTGAATCCATTTACCTTGGCTTCATGTCCTATGATTGTCTTGCAATTTATATCTCACTAGCCTCTATGCCAAGCGTATACTTCTTGATATAACTAGGTCATCTCTGTGTGGGAAGAGGATGGCCTTTTCTAGAGTTCCACATGTCAGCTCTTAATGGAAATTATAGTGAATCAACTTTGATTCACCTATTCCACTGTGACCTCAGATGCGCTATGCAAACTGTAACCCAGGGACCAAATCCACACCTGCATGTGTGTGTGTGTGCCTGTGTGTGTGTGTGTGTGTGTGTGTGTGTGTAGTTTGTTGTTGTTGAGCACATATGTACAGTTTATTATAAGGATAGAGTGGTGTCTCCTGGATGCTGGATGGAAAACAAGCCTTTGAAAGTCACTCAAATGAGGCATCACTCAATGGTGAATTTCACTAACTCAGTACTTCCCTTTGGCTTCACTTCCTTCAGATCACTTCCTGTTGTTGTAAATAAAGTTTTATTGGAATACAGCCATGCCCATTCATTTATGGTTCAATGGCAGAGTTGAATATTTATGACAGAGGGTATGTGTTGTCTTCAAAACCTAAACTATTTACTGTCTAGGTCTTTACAGAAAAAGTTTGCCAACTTCTCTATTTTAACAAGATTCAAACACAATGATCTCACTCTTTTGTATTATTTTTAGAAATAATAATAGAATTTTACATATTAGAAATTCTATTTTTCTTGCACTTCAAAGGCATCAAAGAAATAGTTGAAGATTGACCAACTAAATTGACCCTAAGTCCACAGTCACAAGAGATGGAAATAACTATTTGTATTATTATTCCTATTATTGTTATTATTATGAGCATGCATTACCTATGTGAATGTTACATGCAGAACACATTGCGAATATCTCATACAATCCCCACATCAATCCTACGAGATAGGTAATATTATTATGCCTATTTTGTAAATGAGAAAATTGAAACAGGAGTGTGGCATTATTTACCCCAAATACACACTTCCCCAACTGTATGATTGCTAAAATCAGATTCTGAGTCTTTCTGATTTTAACTACAAAGATAAGCAGCTACATGGAATATGTTCCATAAAGTTGCATTCAGTAACATTAATTCCATTTGATTGCAGTGAATTCAACATTTATTTGAACTCTTCATTTATTCATGCACTATGGAAAATATGGAGGAACACAGAAACATGGATAAGACCCAAGTATGTTTTTAGGGAATGTAGGCTTGGGTTAGTATGTACTCTCCTTTAAAAGGTAAATTTTCCATAAGTGATGAAACTTCATTCTTATCTCCAACTGAACCTCTTTTATTAGTTTGCTTTCCTCTAACTCTTAGCTAAGTAAACTGGTTTCTAAGGAGGTATAACTGATTGATAGCCATAGAACTTTCTGAACATAATTAGGGAATGTAAATTTAGCTATTAGGAGGGTGAAGGGATATGGGTTTGAATTGAGAATAATAATATTAGAGAAAGAACAGAATGTGAATCTCGGCTGGGCCTAAGGAATGCAGCATGAGTGCTTTAGGAGTCTATGTAAATGAGAAAATGAGAGATAAGAAAAGACCAAGAAATTGAATGAGAAGACCCTCCACAGCAAACTAACCTAATGAATGATTTAATCAAAATCGAGCTGGGTGGGTGATTTGATGTGAGAAGGTGAGTGAGTGCAATGGCAGCTTCAAGAATTTCTACACCATGTTGCTAAATTTGGAGAGTCCAGTTGATTCGAGGGCTATATCAGGTCCTGAATCCATGAAACACACTGTGATGTAGCTCCAGCAAATGAACCAATAAAAAGGGTGACACGACGTCACCTCCAGGGATGTCCCTAGTGGAGCAGTTTGGAGATGTGATCACCTGGATGAGTGAATACTTGTCCTGCTAGCAACCCTACCTCTCTGGCATGAAGATCACTCCTCATCTCCAGTCTGATGTTATCCTGGGACACAGTTCACAGGTCTATCCCTCAGCAACAATGAAGCCATCTTTGGCCTTAGAATTCGCCCAAGCTTTCTATCCTCAGAGAATTTCAAGTAGTTAAATGGAGAAAATGTGTTCTTCTTTTATGCTGCCAACCTTCATTTGTCCTGATGTCTTTACCTCCAGTATCCTAGGTCTCATCTCGAGATGCCAATCTGAACATAAGAGCTTTAAACCCACCAAGACCTTCTTTAAAATTAATGAAAAGAAAGGGAAAAAAAACCTCAGTGAGAAAAGTGTACAGTACTGAAGCCATCAGGAGAAATGAAGACTGGCAGTTTAATTTTACTAAATACCGTAAGAGAAAAGATGTCAGCCACGATGGCTGGTATTCCCACCCTGGGTGACAGCAAGAGACTGCTGGAGAAAATTAATAGTTATTAAAAAAAAAAAAATCAAGATGAAAAGCCCTGGGAGTGACCCCTGTGAGTAAAGACTTCAGTCTATCCGTTGCTTCTTTATCCCTGATTTCTCCCATATAGGTTGAACTGGGCTTATTTATTTGCTAATGCATAAAACAGAATTCCAAAATGCCTCTTCATGTTCATCTTACTTAGGTGGTGTGCCCTCTGTGCATCCTCAGCTCATGCTGTCTTTGAGGATGATGTCTCAGCAGTGACAAGTACATTTACAAGGCTCGGGTCTTCTCATTTCAAATGCTTCTCAATTTAGAATCCATCAAACACATCAGGTGCAAGAGGTTTGACATTATTGAAACAGGCAAATAGTGCATACCATGTTTTTACTTTCACTTGGACACAGGGACTACAACCTTGGAATTAATTGCAAAGGGCGAGTTTACTGAACAGAGGTAGCAAAATCAGCACCACAGATTAAAAACAAATCTCCACTTAGTAGGAAAGCAGTGAATAAAATTAGGAGTTTTAGATAATTCAACCTGTATGCAAATGTGTTAGGGGACAGTAGAAGAGTGACTTTTAAGGTAGGGATGGTGCAGTTTGGGGAGGGAAGCTGTCCAAAATCAGGGTACCCAGGAAGTAGACTCTGGAAACAATTTTAAGGAAAGGTCTCAGGATCAACGCCCACAGAAGAAGTGAAGGAAGTAGAATTGTTAAGGAGAAATTCAGTTGTGATGCAGTCATAACAAAGGGCTCAGCTGATCTTAAGGGGAACCCTGAGATTGGAAAGACTCTCTGAAGTTTTTTCTAAATTTGGGTACAGCTGTGTTGAGCCTCTATATTTCCACATTTGCCCCCAGAGAAGAGGGTATGATGTTGAGCAAGGTGTTTCTCTTCAGCTGAAGGCAAGATCTGGAGGGTATACCTGTAAAATATTAGTCTCCAAAACCATGTGCAGTTGGAGGAATAAGAGCTTCAGTTCTGAAGTAGGGGGATTGGAAGGTGCCACGCAGCATCCACAGCAGCTTTTCCCATGAGTCACTTGGATTTACTTGCTTCCTATATGTTCTGGAAGCCACTTCTTCAGGATTCAGGTGACATCTTTCATTAAAGTAAACTTACAAGAGGAAGTATAGGAAAAATTACCCCTGCTACTGCCTCTTGTCTTGAGGCCACAACTACACTCATCACCTCCTTTCATTTCGTTTTGCCTTTTCTGTTGTTGTTGTTGTTAAGAGACTGGTCTTGCTGTGTTGCCCAGTCTCGTCTTGACCTCCTGGCCTCAAGTGATTCTTCTGCCTTGGCCTCCCAATGTGTTGGGATTACAGGCATGAGCCACCATGCCTGGCCATCACCTCCTTTTTATACTATGCATTCTAGATTCCTCTTTGCTTGTCTAGATTGCTTGCTAGTGAGGAAACTCAGATCTGTATTCCTAAGAGCTTGAGACCCTTCTCAGGCTGTGGCTGTTGCTCTTGTCTATTAACTGCCCACATTGGTATCAAGAGACAAAAATGTGGATCATATTTTTCTTCATCTTCATGGTAGAAAATTATCTCTACTTCCTCCCAGTGATCATGTTCATTACTCTTGCTGTGATGACAACACCTCCCCTTTCCTGCTGGTCCCTCAGTTCAAGGGGCCCAAAGTAATGGGGATGTAGTCATAGCTTACGATTTAATGGTTCTCTTAGTGTATCCCTTTTTGATGCATTCATTCTCTGAGAGCCAAGTCTTTTAAATCTTAAGTCTTTTAAGACAGAAAACAAATCGTTCCGAGAGGGTCATTGGGAGTGATTTCATGGTAGGCTACCACTATTTCTACCCCTTACTTACCAGATCCATGGACTCTAGCTGTTAGAGACATAGTACAAGATAAAAAGCATTGATTTAGAGGATGTACGTCATCTTAGAAGTTGGTGCCTACCCTCACAAGGTGTCCACTCCAAGCTGGGGATTTAATTATACCCTCTACAAGCTGTTTCTTCACTTTGGCAGGTCAGCAGCTTCTGGGTGGTGTGTTTGTAATTGAAGCAATGGATAGCATGGTCATATGTGCGCTGCTGCACCTCCTTTGGTGAAAAGCAGGACACTTTCTCTAATGCAATCTCGTATGGAAGCCCACAGTGGTGAATCATACATTTTGTAAGACTTATTGTAGTAGTACTGGCTAAGGGAGGGTCCGTTAACCCCAAAATGAAACTTATTCCTTGAATTTGAAAAAAATACCTATTCACATGAAAAGGACCTACTACCCTTTACAGAATGGAAGAGGATAAATTGGCACACTTGGCACCAGGTAGGTAGATAGTTATTCTCAAAGGATGGTGTCCTACTCAGTACTGTCTCTATCTGGATAGTTGGGCATTCAGCGTCTAGGTTAGTTAGAACAGACATTGTAAATGGGAGCTCAAGCTGTTGGCTCCAAACATTGCTTCCATGCCTGCCACCATAGCTACTTGGCTCAGGAGTTTATTGTGACAGCACTGGGGTGGCCAATTACAGAGGCTGACCGATATCAGTTGAGCAAGTCATTTAGTCTGCTTGATTGTATATTTTAACTAAGCTTGAATTTCATGCTTCTCTATCAGAGAATTATGAAGACCTTTCATGCAGCCACAATCAGGGACTGGTAGAAAGTCACCGGGGCAATGGTGGTGAATAATATAGGAGTCTAGGCCACCTGCAGTTTACCTGTGCCCTCTACTCTGCTCATGCTTGACTTTGGATGTACCACTTCCATCTTAGTGTGCATTATTGCTAGGCCTTCATGCCCTTGTGGCTTGGAGGGTGTACCTGAACCCAGCTCATGGTGAACACTTCTGCCTGAATGGACTTTAATTTCTCATTATCAAATATCCTGTATCTATTAGGGTTCAGTTGCCTGCCAAGGGCTGTTTCTAAAAGCTTAATACATTACTGCAGATTACCTAGTCACGCTCCAGAACACTACAGTATCACATTGTGAGTCTCCTACTTAGCCTCGCTAGAAATTCCTGATGCATCTTTTCCTAACACAGCCATTTCTAATACACAGGACCTTACATGTCATATAGAACAAGCAGCAGGGCTGCTTGTATCAGAGCCTGGTTCTACTACAGAGCCTTTTCCTGATGCTTTTCATGTGCCCTGATATGCGTGTCAGTACAGTGTTCCCAAGATACAGCTGCTGCCTCCAAAAGTCAAAAAGGTCTGCTAAGCATTGTGCTTCCTTCTTCATGTGCTGCTTCTTCAGACATTGTGAGATGCAATAGTGTCCTCTACTTTGGAGGTGATTTCCTGGTATGGCTCATTGGATCCCTAAATAATTTACTGATGTAGCAAGTTTCCAAATATTCATGGGTTTTATATCCCACTCTCTGAAGTGCATGTCTTTTACCAAGTCCTCTAGTGAACTTGTCACTTCTTATCTGGTCTGATTAGCTTGATATCATCAATAAATTCATTACTGTGATTCTCTGTGGGATGCCCAGGTGGCCTGCATCTCTTCAGACTATATAGTAACCAGGGCCAGGAGAGGATAGTGACCTCTGAGCCTCTCAGTGACACTGGTTTTCTGTTCAGCAGCACATTCTTCATTGCTTTGATAAGTGGATGGTCTTTCAAGTCTTCCCATGGAAAAACATTCATCTAGTGGATTTTCAAGACTTATGTGGTATGTAACTCTAAGTACACTTCTCTATGTCTTTTGATTCCTTCATCTACCTTCTTCCATAAAACTTCTGGCATTTCTTCTTCATTCAGTGAGGAACCTCACTTTCTTCAAATCCCAAGAAAGAAGATTCATGTCAAGAAACTCTCCCAAATCGAACTCTATATTCTACCACACTTTATTCCACACCCTCAAAATCTGGTTCCAAATATACTCTCCCAAATTCTGTCTATATATGTTTGCTAGGTCTTGAAGTTATTTTTATAGTCCCTTCCTCAACAACCCCAGAAATTGCATGCTATATTATTATTGTGCATTAACCCTGGCTATTGATCTAGTGGCCAAGAATGGAAGTACTGTCTAGCACTACATTAGTCCATTTTCATGCTCCCAATAAAGATATACCTGAGACTGGACAATTTACAAAAGAAAGAGGTTTAGTGGACTTACAGTTCCACATGGCCGAGGAGGCCTCACAATCATGGTGGAAGGTGAAAGGCACATCCTACATGGCAGCAGACAAGAGAAGAGCTTGTGCAGGGAAACTCCCATTTTTTAAAACCATCAGATCTCACAAGACTCATTCACTATCAGGAGAACAGTGCAGGAAAGACCTAGCCCCATAATTTAATCACCTCCCATGAGGTTCCTCCCATGACACGTGGGAATTGTGGGAGTTACAATTCAAGATGAGATTTGGGTGGAGACACAGCCAAACCATATCAAGCAAAGCAGAGGCTTTTGCATAATCTTCAATGAAAAGGGTGGAGGTGTGGAGTAATAGGGAAAAGTAGTACACTTCTCTAAGCATAGAGAATTCAAGGGAATCTAGTGAATCAACATGTTTTTGCTCATCAACCTAATCCTATTCCTCGAAGTCCTATTTCTTCCCAGTTAGGATCCTGACCTTGGCTTAGCAGACCTACCAGAATTGAAAACCCCACACCCTCTTTGAAGCTCTGTTAGTCCTCTTTGAAACTCTGTTAGCCTTCTAAGTAAGTCCTATGACTGTCCTCCTCTTTTTTTGCCTTCTAGTTGCAGGATATGTGAATCTCTATAAATGCTTACAAGGAGGTCCTCTGGCTTTCATTTCCAATTTTTAATTACTGATGAACTGCCCCCAGCCTTTTATTATCTTGTGTTTTTTTGTTTGTTTGTTTTGTTTGTTTGTTTTGGGTGTTTTGTTGTTGTTGTTGTTTTGAGACGGAGTCTTGCTGTGTCACCCAGGCTGGAGTGCAGTGGTGCAATCTTGGCTCATTGCAACCTCCACCTCCTGGGTTCAAGTGATTCTCCTGCCTCAGCCTCCTGAGTAGCTGGGATTACAGACACGTGCCACCATGCCTGGCTAATTTTTTTCTATTTTTAGTAGAGATGGGGTTTCCCCATTGTTGGTCAGGCTGGTCTCAAACTCTTGACCTCATGATCCACCTACCTCAGCCTCCCAAAGTGCTGAGATTATAGGTGTGAGCCACTGCACCAGATCTTACTATCTTCTTCAAAGTATCTATTGCATCCAGTAACAGTGTTCTTCTAATTTCTATTTCCCAGTATTTCTCAAGTATCAGATATATTGCACCTTCTGGTACACTTCTTTTCACAGGTGTATGATCTCAGTTCCCTACTGGTAAAACGTATAATGTTGTATTGCTATCTTGTGCCATGGCCTATGTATGCTGCACATAACACCAGTGATGGGGTCCTCACTGTCAGCCTGCCAGTGGGTGCTTCAGCTCTGAAATCCCATCTTAAGATCTCCTCTTTCAGACCACTCCTGGCCACAACTGTCACAAGTTTTGTTCCTGGGAGTCAGATTCTGGGATGGATATTGGGGAGCCAGGAGACGTATTGGAGAATGTTCTTAGAATCAACTCTCGTGGGAAAGTGAAGGAAATAAGACTGAGCAGAGGGAGAAGTTGTGCTGGGACGCAGCCACAACAAAAGCCTCAAACAATCCTCCAAGGACTTTTGATAACCCTTTAGAGTCTTCTGAAACTGGGACAAGGGGACTAGACCTTTTGGTCCCACACCTACCAGTCATTGTATGTGGATGCCCCGGGAAGGGCAATGTGATTGAGACAAGGCAGCTACCATTAGTTAAGGGCGATCTCTGGAAGGGACTCAGCACCAGTATGAGATGCCAGTAGCTCTTGGCCTCTGTGGAACTGGCCACTCTAACCCTTAGCCAGGGAAATCTAGGCAGCACAACACAACATCCAATATAGGAGCAGAAATATCAATAAGAGAATGAGAATGTATTTGACACTGGGAATGAGGCACTTGTCTCAGGGGCAAATTTTAGAAACTTCCAAAAAAGCCAATAATCAAAAGAAATCATGTCTTAATCCAATGCTTTTAAATCAACATTAATGCAAAAACAATCAATGTTGAATAATATATAAAAATTTTAAATGGACACAGGATCCATATTATTGGCTTTTTCTTTTGCCTCAGGCATATGGCTTGGCACATCATTGATGTGTATAAATTGGTTTTATTTCTTGATAATTCCCTAAAAAGTAACTTACTGTTCATTAACCCTGGGAATGGTATACCTCATAATGGAATCACAGGAAAAATTTACTGAGAATCTTTTATACAGGGATTGCGATAGGAATTTTAAGTAAAGCGCAGCTCCAATATTTGCAAGCAAGGTATTATAGCCCCCATTTTACAGAGGAGACAGGAACAATCCAAGAGATTAAGAATTTTTATGCACAGGAAATATCTATTTTTACACAAATCATAGCCTATGTTTTTAAATAAATCAATGTCATTATTTTACAGTCATACCACAAACTCAGGAAATGACTCAACAATCTTGATAAATCTTCACACAAGCTATTATGAAATATCACTGCAAATAAGAACTCCATAAAAGTTTTTACTTGACATGTGGTAAGTATAGAACCACAGCTTTTGAGGCCTTTACAGCCTTACTCTTGGGGGAAAAAAAAACCTTGCTTTGGGATTCAAGTTCATATTAAATTCCTCTTCCCCAAGGATCCTCCAGACAGCACACATTGACTACTATTTCTCCATCATCACAGGTACCAGAGAATATTCACCTTCATTAGTACACTTTTCTCAGAGCACCCTGGATTGCAAAGAGCCGGGCTTACAATTACCAAAGGTTACATATCTTTTCTCCATTAGACCATGAGCTCTCAGAAGACAGAGTGACATATTCATTATTATCCTACACATATGTCAGAGGGTGAATAAATGTATGTTGAAATGCATTGAAAGAAGAGATGCTGTCTGTACACCCCTGTGTGACTGCTGATTGTCCTTCTCTCTAGTTCATTCTCTCTCTCCTCTGCTTCTCCCTCTCTGTCTCTACCTCTATATGTATGTACACACACACACACACACACACACAATCTTAAGTTATTGTTTCTTCAGAGAAAAATAAATTAATCCTGACCTTTTCACCTGCACCAGCTCTCTAGTGGTGTCCTATTCAAAAATAGGACTAAAAGGACACCTCCAAAGGAGGGACTTTCGTCAGTTATTTCTAACTAAATTGGTTTTTTTTTAAAAAGGTGTAATATGCACATGTCATGGAGAGTGTTAATCAAAGAGGTGTGAAAAAATGAAAATGGAGGTTGTGTGTATGTGTCCTACATTGGATTCTCCAGAAACAGACCCTGAGATGAGGATTAGTGTGCAAGTGATTTGTTAAGTGCATGCTCCCAGGAGAAGTCGAAAGAAAGACTGGGATAATAGCACATCAGAGAAGAGGAGAAAGCCAGGAACAGATGTGATGATTGGCCAAAAAAAAAAAAAAAAAAAAAAAAAAATCCAAACAAAATACAACATCAGCCTTATCTTATTGGGCACTCCAGAATAGAAATCTACAACTCAGGGTTTGCCCCACTTGCAGGCAAAGGAGTTGAGATTTCATTGACCTTTCAGTCAGTAGCTGAGATGCCAGTCAGGTAAGTTTCCAGGAGCCTCTAATATGAACCTGCAGGTGAGGAGGCTCTAGTAGCCCAAGATCAGTCTTCTGGAGAAAGTCACAAGGATGAGACATAGCAAAGCACATAGAAGCTGGGAGTGGGCTCATAGAAACAGTAAAATGGCTCTGAGGCAGTTGGAGCAAGACAGCACCAGCACCCCCTCTAGTCTACCACTGGCGCTACTGATATCCACTTGCTTCTCACATTACATTTACTGCATGCTGTGATACATTTTCAAAATTATCACTGGGCACAATTTCTGAGAGAAAACTTCAAGAGAAAGTTTAGCCAGATGAGCTATAGTCTCCCTTGCTGTAATCTCCAGGATGTAACTGGTCTTCATCTTCCTCGCTCCAAAAAATAGCTGACCTGTTCTACCACATTCCACTTACCTCTGGCTGTACTTCTTTTTTTAATCTTCTTGGTGTTTTGTTTTGTTTGTTTTGGTCATTCTTCTTTTATTTATTTCTTTAACATATAGAATTGTGCGTATCGATAGTTTACAACGTGACGTTTTGAAATGCATGTACATTGTGGAATGGTTAAATCTAACTAATTAACAAATCCATTGCGTCCCATAGTTATTATCATTTTTGTGATAAGAACATTTTACATCACTCTCTTAGCACTTTGCAAGAATATAAGATGTTATTAACTGTAGTCCCCATGTTACACAATAGATCTCTTGAACGTCTTCCTCCTATCTAACTGAAATTTTGTATTATTTGACTTCTGTTGGTTCAAGTGAGTTGCCGGGTGGCATCATACAGACCTTAATGACTGAGGCATCTGAACCCTGGGTTACCATCCATATTTTTGACCATATCTAGTGTAATTACTGATTTCAGGGGAAACATTTTCAAGGAAGTAGCAAGAGATGCCTGATGTATCACCTGAGAAACTGAAAGAAACTGTGTTGTCAATTTCATATTGAATGGCAGTTATAATTTACTGAGGTCCAGCAAAATGAAGATGCTCTTTGTTTCTTTTTCTTTT
>NW_012099377.1:179400-201424 GCF_000951045.1 Mandrillus leucophaeus | reverse complement strand
AAACATTTTCAAGGAAGTAGCAAGAGATGCCTGATGTATCACCTGAGAAACTGAAAGAAACTGTGTTGTCAATTTCATATTGAATGGCAGTTATATTTAGAAAATGTGTTTAACACAGAAAATACAAAGTCCTTGTTTTTAATTCACTTTCTTTCTTTTTTTTTTTTTTTTTTTTTGAGACGAAGTTTTGCTCTCGTTGCCCAGGCTGGAGTGCAATGATGCAATCTCCACTCACTGCAATCTCTGTCTTCTGGATTTGAGCGATTCTCCTGCCTCAGCCTCCCAAGTAGTTGGGATTATAGGCATGCATGACCACATCCAGCTAATTTTGTATTTTTAGTAGAGACAGGGTTTCTCGATGTTGGCCAGGCTGGTCTCAAACTCCAGACCTCAGGTGACCTCTCTATCTCGGCCTCCCAAAATGCTGGGATTACAGGTATGTGCCACCACGCCCAGCTGTTTGTTTCTTGTATAAAAAAATTAATATAAAAAAGGTAACAATGTTAATAGACTTCACAGTAAATACACAGTGAATATAGTATGTGATACAGTGTATAATAGAACCAGTGGATACCCTGGTCAGTGGCTATAACTGCACTTTTCTTTCCATAAAGTGGTAACTTTGTTTGAGGTGATAGTATCCACTGTACAATGTTATTGATTCAAGCAATGCATGAACCCTTGGATAATTATGCTAGCCACCACAATCACGAAAAGCAAACTATTACTCACAACCTGTGTGACTCCTGGTCAGAATAAATACTTGCCCTTTTCAAGCTGAAGAGGACCAACAAAATTAGCCAACCCTCAAGAATTTGGTTGGTATACTTATGAGATAGTATCATGTCAAGTGGTCAGGGTTTGCCTTTGATGCTGAGGTTGCATGTCCGTCAGCAGCAGTACTTAGTGGCCTTGGTGAAAGGAAGCCATGCTATTGCATCTATGCAGAGCCTTCGTCTCTATCATCATGGAGACTTCATTCAGTGGTCTTGTGTGTAAGGATATATTTCTGGACTCAATTCAGCCCCATTGAACTATTTTTGTCCTTGCATAAATAGGACACCTTCTTGATGACTGTTGCTTTATAATTAAGCCTCAAAAATATTGTTACAACTTCTTTTTCCAAATCCTTTAGGCTACCTCTTTTATAATTGCTTAAAAATTTTAGAATCATCTTGTCAATTTTATTTGTAACAGCCTGCTGTAATATTCATTTGTTTTATGTTCAGTCTATAGATCAAATTGAGAGACATTGATATGTGAATAATATTGAGACTTCAGATTCATGAACATAGCACGTTTCTATTTATTCAGGTTTTTTTCTCTTTCTCTCCGAATTTGAGTTTTAGTTTAGTTTTCAGCTATTTTATCAAATTATTCCTAATTGTTTCATATTTCGATACTATTATGAGTGATATTGTTTTTTAATGTCACTTTGCGATTGTTCCTTGCTACTGCATACACATTCAATTGACTTTATGTATGGATCTTTTCTATCTTCTAAATTTGATAAGTTCATTTATTAGCTTTACAATTTTTAAATATTATATAGTACTTTTCATCATGTCTGAGAATAAATTCAATTTGACTTGTTTCTTTGCAAGGTTTTTGTTTTTTTATTTGTTTTACTCGTTTCATTGTAGTGACTAGGACCGTTAATATTATATTGAATAGAAGTGGTGAGAGCAGATATCTGTGACTTATCTCCAGAGTTTAGGAAAGGAAATCTGTCTTTGTACCTTAAGCATGTTATCTGTAGGCTTTTAAGTTGCCCTTTGAGAAAATTTCATTTTGTTTTTATGTTACTGAAAGTTTGATTGTAAATATATGTTGATTTTTGTCAAGAGCATTTTCTGCACATCTTTATATATTAAGTGCTTTTCCTGCACATCTTTATATTTTTTTAAATGTAGTGTATTACATTATATGATTTTCAAATGTTAAGCCAACCTTGCGTTCCTAGGATACTTAATTTGATTATGATGAATTAACCTTTTTATAGTGAATTTGATTTTATTAAGAACTTTTGCTTCTATGTTGCTGGAGGATATTGGTATGTAGATTCTTTTACTTTAATGCCTTTGATTGATTTACTATCAGGTAAACCGGGCCCATAAAATGATCTGGAAATTGTTGAATTACCTGAGAAACTTTATGTAACATTGTTATTATTTTTTTCTTAAATATTTAATAGAATCCCCCAGTGAAGGCACCAGGAAAACCATCTGAGCCTTTAAGCATTGAAGGTTATGAGTTTCATTTCAAGCACTTTTTAAAATTTTAAATGTTTACTTTCTGTGAGTACCTAGTAGTATATATATTTGTGGGGTACATTAGATACTTTTTGATATAGGCATGCAAGGTGAAATAATCATATCATGGAGAATGGGATATCCATCCCCTCAAGCATTTATCCTTTGCATTACAAGCAATCTAATTACACCCATTTAGTTATCTTAAAATGTACAGTTAAGTTATTGTTGACTATAGTCACCCCGTTGTGCGAACAAGTAGTATGTCTTATTCATTCTTTCTAACTATATTTTCTTTTTTCTTTTTTTATTTTGAGACAGAGTCTTGCTCTGTCGCCCAGGCTGGAGTGCAGTGGCGCGATCTCGGCTCACTGCAAGCTCTGCCTCCTGGGTTCACACCATTCTCCTGCCTCAGCCTCTGGAGCAGATGGGACTACAAGCGCCTGCCACCGCCCCCCGGTTAATTTTTTTTTTTTGTATTTTTAGTAGAGAAGTGGTTTCACTGTGTTAGCCAGGATGGTCTCGATCTCCTGACCTCGTGATCCACCCACCTCGGCCTCCCAAAGTGCTGGGATTACAGGCTTGAGCCACCACGCCGCGCCTCTAACTATATTTTCTTATACCCATTAACCACCCCATCTCCCCTCAACTCTCTTGCACTACCATTCCCAGTCTCTGGTAACCAACCTTCTACTCTCTATGTCCATGAGTTCAACTGTTTTGATGTTTAGATCTCACAAATAAGTGGGAACATGTGATATGTGTCTTTTTGTGTCTGGCTTATTTTACTTTATGTAATAATCTCCAGTTCCATCCAAGTTGTTGCAAATGACAAGATCTCATTCTTTTTTAGGGCTGAATAGTACTCCATGGTGTAGATGCACCACACTTTCTTTATCCATTGAGGGATACTTAGGTTGCTTAAAAAAACCAGCTGCTGTGAACAGTGCTTCAATAAATAAATAGTGCTGCAGCTATTGTAAACGGTGCTGAATATACCCAGAAGTGGGATTGCTGGATCATGTGGTAACTCTATTTTTAGATTTTTGAGGAACCTTCAAACTGTTCTCCATAGTGGTTGTACTAATTTGCATTTGGTGAGAATATAGTTAGAAAAGGGTTTCCTTTTCTCCATATCCTCACCAGCATTTGTTATTGCCTGTTTTGGATATAGGCCATTTTCACTGTAGTGAGATGATATCTCATTATAGTTTTAATTTGCATTTCTCTGATGGTCAATTATGTTGAAGGCCTTTTCATATGACTGTTGACCATTTGTATGTCTTCTCTAGAGAAATGTCTATTCAAATATTTGGCCCATTTTTTAAATCAGATTATGAGACTTCTTCCTATAGAGTTGTTTGAGTTCCTTATATATTCCAATTATTAATCCCTTGCTAGATGGGCAGTTTGCAAATATTTCCTCCCATTTGGTGGGTTGTCTCTTCACTTTGTTAATTATTTCCTTTGCTCTGCAGAAGGTTTTTAACTTGCCCATTTTTGCTTTGAATCTAAGCACTTTTTTGGCTTCATCACACAAAAATTATGTTCTGTTTTAATTTTCACAAAGCTCATTATTTATTTATTTCATTAATTTTTTTTTCTTGAGACAGAGTCTTGCTCTGTCACCCAGGCTGAAATGCAGTGACACTATCTCGGCACACTGCAACCCACGCCTCCCAGGTTCAAGCGATTTTCCTGCCTCAGCCTTCCGAGTAGCTGGGACTATAAGTGCCCACCACCATGCCTGGCTAATTTTTTTTGTAGTTTTAGTAGAGACAGGGTTTCACCATATTTGCCAGGCTGGTCTTGAACCCCTGACCTTGGGATCTGCCTGCCTTGGCCTCCCAAAGTGCTGGGATTTCAGGTGTGAGCCACCACTCCCAGCCACTCATTTAAAAAAAACAAAAAACAAAAAAACCTCGTCTATTTTCTTTGATTGAGGGATATTTCATGAGTTTGTTGCTCAATTTCTAAATATTTTGAGATATGCAACATATTGTTCCTTTATTAATTCCAAATTTAATTACATTGTAGTCAGAAACCGTGCTTTGTATGGTCTCAATCCTTTTAAATGTATTATGAGACTTATCATATGGCCAAGAATATGATCTCTCTGGGTGAATGCTATTTGTGCACATTAAAGTAGTATGTATTCTGTTGTTTAACATTGAATGTTCTCTTAATATCACTTAGGTTAAGTTGGTTCATTGTTTTGTTGAATGTTATATATATGTACATAACATGCGTGTGTATATATATATACACACACACGCACACTGAATGTGTATATATACCCTGAATATATATAGAGAATATATATTTATATATCAATTACAATCTCTCTCCTTATTCCTGAGAATCTCCCTTGTCCTGAAGAGATGTTATCTGATAATAATATAGCCATAGCCCACAAGAAAGGTACTGTGTTTGTATGTTTCACTGTTTTAAAGCCTTTTAATTCAAACCTACCAATGTTCTTATATTTAAAATGTATCTCTTAAAGAGATTACATAGTTGGTTCTTGTTCTTGTTATCTAGTATGACAAAATCTACCTTACAATTGCAGTAGACCTGCAATAAAATAAATAATTAAAAGAGTTCTTTTATAAGAAAGAAATAATACTAGATGGAAATTTAGATTTACACAAAGGAAATCTTTTCTTTTCTAGTATAACAAAATCTACCTTACAATTCAGATGTTTAGAACATTTACATTTAAAACAGTTATTAATGTGATTGGATTTACCATATTGTTATTTGTTTAACTACTTATTTCACCTATTATTTGTTCATTATTTTTCTGTCCCAAATTCTTTTAAATTGTTGATTTTTACTCTGTATTTTTTAACTGTACTAATGGCTTTTCAGCTATGCTTCGTTTTATTTGTTTTTATAAATGCTGCTCTAGTGTTTCCTATACACATATTTGTAAACTTTCACATGATATTAATCTATTTCATGTATATTTTGAGAACTTTCAAATGTACAATTTCATTACTCTCCAGTTTTTAAATTATTTGTAACATAAATTTTACTTCTATAGCTGTTGTAAATTACATAGAATTATTTTTAGTTCAAACAATCAATAATCCATTCAAAAATTTTTTAAAGAAGATAAAATTTGTTTTCAATATTTAATCACATAGTAACAATTTCTATTGCCCTTTCCTTTGTGTAAATCTAAATTTCCATCTAGTATTATTTCCTTCTTATAAAAGAACTCTTTTAATTATTTATTTTATTACAGGTCTACTGGTAACACATTTTCTCAGCTACTTTTTCCTCTAAAACAGTTATTACTTTGCCTTCATGATTGAGAGATATTTTTGCTGGGCCTTTATCAAGGCCCTGACTTTGCTATTGCAGATTGCTGAGAATAAAAATTCACCTTCCCTATAACTCTCTTAAAATTAAGCCAATTAGTCTTTTAGCTACAGAAGATGAGGGTCCATTTAAATGCCACGAAAGATATTCAAGCCAGTCTATATTCTATAGAATATTTTTCCTTTAAGAGTTTCTTGCTTGCCTAGTATTTTACCAGTAATGTATAGTAAGTCCTATCTCATATACACTTAATTTAGCCTTTTTTTTCTTGTTCCCAGGATGCTTCTGAAATCCTCTCTTTTTCCCCGATCATCAAAAATCTAATTATGATGTGGATTGGTATGACTTTCTTTGTATTTTTCCTACTTGAGGTTGATTGCGGTTCTTAAATCTGTCCTGTCTCGCTTCCTGAGAGCCTATTATAGGGGAATCAGGCTGAATTAGCAGGCAGGTGGGACTCGACTCGGGACCAAATTGAGGACTAACTGAAACTGGATAGAGGCATAGAAAATGCCTACCAGTGCCATTACAGTTGACCATTGCCATGGCAACAACTGCAAGTTACTGCCCATTTTCTATTCCTGAAAACCCCATCCCTTAATTAGCATGTCGTTAAAATTGATATAAATATCATGATTCAATTATCTCCCACTGGGTCCTTCCCACAACAGGAGGGAATTATGGGAGCTACAATTCAAGATGAGATTTGGGTGGGGACACAGCCAAACCATATCACACTGCTTGAATCAGTCTTCTAATTGTGTAAAGTCTAGTAACTAATATTGACTTTGCAACAAATTCATAAACTGTTCCATGGAAGGGGCGTTCTCTTTTAGTTTTTTCCTGCCCTTTATAGTTCAATTCAAATTTCTTAGATTGATTCTCCTGGGTGTATACCCAAAAGTAGAATGGTTGAGGCATAGGGTAGCTGTATATTTACATTCAGTAGCTATTACCAAAACATTTTTCAAAGTAGTTGAACAGATTTCACTTCCATCAGCAAGAGATGAGTTATCCAGTTGCTCCATGTCCTTATCAGTACTTACCACTGTCAATTATTATAATCTTTGAACTTCTAGTGTGTGTATAGTGGTATTACATTGGTTTGGGTTTTTGTTTTATTTTTTGTAATCTCACCGATGAGTAAATTGCCTATAGACCATCTAGATATTCTATTTGTAAAGTACCTGATTAATCCCTTTCTTTATTTTTAATATAATGGTCATCTTCCTATAGATTTGTAGAAGTTCTTTATTCTAGATGCAAAACAACTTTCAGATATATGTGTTGCAAATATAATTTTTTTTTTTTAATTTTAGAGACAGGGTCTCACTTTTTTGCCCAGGCTGGAGTACAGTGGCATGATCATAGCTCACTGCAGTCTCAAACTTCTGGGATCTGGGGATCCTCCTGCTTCAGCCTCCTAAGCAGCTAGAACTACAGGTGCACACTACCATGTCAGGATAATTTTTAAATTCCCTTTTTTGTAGAGCTGGGATCTTGCCATGTTGCCCAGGCTTGTGTCTAACTCCTGGCCTCAAGTTATCCTCCCAAATTGGCCTCTGAAAGTGCTGGGTTACAGGTGTGAGCTACTGCGCCCAGCTGCCCAGCCACATGTGTTGCAAATAACTTCTCCTAGGCAGTAGTTTGCCTTTTTGCTCTCTTAATATGTTGAAGAACATAAGTTCTTAATTTGAATGACTTCTAATGCAGTTTGGGCTCTCCAGACAAGAGGTATTTTAGAGAGTCTGGTGCTCCTGACAGTTATAGAGGCCACCCTTTGGATCAAGACTTACAGAAAGAAATGAGAAAGGGAGAAGTTGGGCAATGATTCAGGCCCATTAGTCTCACCTATGCAAAGAAAGCTCTGGAGCACATATAACCTCTTAGAATTGTCCTGCATTGGGCGAAAATGACAGAAATTTATACCTCTGTCTCAATCAGTTTCTGATCATAGCTCTCTCTGGAAAAACACGGTCTTGAACAAATGTGCTCACTGCCCTGAAGACAATCCCTAAAGTGAGATGATGGCTGAATACTGTCTACTGATAGCCCTCCCAGCAGCTGGGCAACAGCTTTTTCCTTAAAGGGGTATCTAGGTATCACATCTCTATGTCCACCTCAGTATCCAAATCATAAATCCTTTATTCTATGACTTGTGCTTGTGGTGTTATGCTTAAGAAATTTTTCCTACTTCAACATTTTTGTTCCCCTATGTTTTCATTTAGAAGATTTAACTTTATTTTTCATGTTTGGGCCTTATAATATGTCTAATTTTTGCATATGGTATGAAGAAAGGATCAAAGATACTTTTTTTCTATATGGATGTCTAATTGAGCCAACACTATGTATATAAAAGATGATTGTTTTCCCACTGCATTTCATGGTCTCATTTTGTTTTTTGGTTTGTTTTATTTGTTTGTTTGATTTTAGAGACAGAGTCTTGCTCTGTCACCCAGGCTGGAGTGAAGTGGTGTGATCTTGGCTCACAGCTCACCTCACCCTCCATCTCCCAGGTTCAAGTGGTTCTCAAGCCTCAGCCTCCTGAGTAGCCCGGACTACAGGTGTATGCCACCATACCATAAACAATACCTAATTTTTTGTATTTTTAGTAAAGAGGGGGTTTTGTCATGTTTCCCAGGCTGGTCTCGAACTCCTGAGCTCAGTCAATCTGCTGCCTTGGCCTCCCAAAGTGCTAGGATTACAGGCATGAGCTACCGTGCCCGGCCCAGTGGTCTCATTTTTATTTTAACATTCAACCAAGCTTGAAAATTGTAGATGAATTTGGAGCTCTCTATCAGGTCTAAGACTATAGGTACAAAATAATAGGCATGCAAGTGTAAATAAAGGAAAGTTGTGACATTGGTTACTCCAAAAGTGGTCAGTAATAAACGTATGTAACAAATAGAAGTATGTAACAAATGTAGAAGAATGTCTGTGAGGCAAAACTTGTCAAAACAGTGTTCAAGTTTGTGTAAATAAAATTGAATTGGTGATGAAAAATTTGTTGGCTATGTGCACGTTACAAAATACAATGGAGACATATAAAGTAGGTATAGATGCCAATGGAAAAGTCGTCCAGAGTATTTAGAGACAATTAGATACACAATTAGAAACATAAATAAGTTTTTTCTTTGGGCATCAGTAAATGCTTCTTGGAGTAGGCAGCATTTTGATCAAGTATTTTAATAAAGAATAGAGCATGAAGAATATGCACATGAGAACTCAAGATTGAAGCTTGAAGACATTTGAGAAATGAGAAACTCTGCTAAGTTTTGCATTCCACCAATGAACACTGAAGTCTGATTCGTTCTTTACCCTCTTTGAGCTGTTTCAACTTTCAATGCCATTAATCTTTTTTTTTTAAGCCCATCATTCTTTAAGAGTCATCCCACGGCTATGTCCTCTAGGAAACTATCTCTTGTTAGTCTCTCTCCCAACCCGTCACTGCTTGCAGCCATCATAATATTTACCATGTCAAATCCTCAACTAGGCTGAAAGCTCTTCAGAGGTGAGGCCCATTAATTACCATCTTGCTCCCAAGTGCCTGTCATGCAGACTGGATCACAATAGGCCGTCAATACATTTTCGTTAATCTGGAGTAAAATTTAACAAAGATAAATCAAATGGTGTTATTTCTTAGCTAAAAAGCCTAAAATTGGACATCACACATAGTAGACTCTCAATAGTTAAGAAGAGTGAAAGTATGTGTGTTGGAAATAATGACTTGTTAATTTGATTAATGTATCATGCTTGTGAACTAGAGAAGTGAAAGAAAAGGCCAAGTGTGAGTGGTACCAAATCATGAGAGATGAGACTATCTTTAAATACCAAATCCCTACATTTGTCACAAGCTTTTTGTATTTATGAGCAAAAATGAATAGATGAAGTGGGATAGACTTCTAGAAAGCTGTATAATTAACTTATTTTCCAGTAGTTTGCATTTCACAAAAATTATGTCTGTCTAACAACCCTAACTTTGAGGATTTAGCTGTGGCCATGCATTTTAGCTGTCCAAATCTCCAATGCATAAACAAGCTAGGTGCTTTTTAAACGTGTTGACATTTAAGCACATACTCAGAATTTTTCACTTTCTTTAAAAAAGAGAACATAAAGTTGGAATTAGAGAAAAGTAGTAAGTATATCCTCCCTTGTCATTAAATCAATAAAGAAATTCAGAACATTAGCAAAAATTACGGCTCTTGGAAGATAATTCCAATTGTTATTTTTATTTTTGCCTTTATTTTTACTAATTACAACATTTTTCAGTAGTCACCAAGTATAAAGGTTCCTAGAATGAAAGGCATAGCAAGATGTAGAAAAGATACTGTTTTTGCCTGAGTTTTATGAAGCTGATATCAATCTTGTTTCATACTCTTCAGACCAGTTATTATCTTAAACACAGGCTTTCCTGCATTCAATTGACATTGGCAGGAATACAAATAAGAGACTTCTCAATCATGCTAACCGGTGGATCTGGTGAGGACTGCTTTCCTTCTTGTGCCTAAAAAATGGAATACAGGAAAGGTCACAAAGTAGTCAGGCTCTGGAGATAAATATGAACTCAACTGGCTCAATGAATGACTCAGAGGTACAATTTTTGCTGTTGTTTCCCAATAAGAGGAGAAAGAACAAAGGTTTGCATTGAGCCTCAAAATATGGGCTGAAGGTGGTGTAATTGAAAATTCCCAGGCCCAAAGTCAGAGATCAAAAGGCTTTTTTTCTGACCCAGCTTCTAAGGATCATGTGACTTTGGACAAGTCATTCAACTTCCTGGACCTCAGAGATTTTTGGTACAGTTTGGGTACGTTCCATTTCTGTTGTTGTTGTTGTTGCTTGTTTGTTTGGTTTTTTGACCTGTGAAATGACAGCACTGAATTTCTAAAAGTCCTTTCTGGCTTAAATTTTATTATTGGTCAGTATCAGTAATCCTTAATACATATGAAATACCTGACTACACCAGTTGACCACTCACAACCAGAGAGGGATGAGGAGCAGATACTATTATCCCAATTTTATAATTCAGTAAACTGAAGCTAGCCTAGGCAAATAACCCATAACTGGCTAAAGTTGTTAAATATAGTTCCAGCCCTCATGACTTAAAGTCACGTGCCTTTTCTTTCCTCTCACACTGCCATTCAATGGAGAAAACATATGATTTTTTTCTTTCATTGATCATTCAAGTATATCTGAGTCTACTTGACTGTCCAGGTCTGGACATTCAGTCAGTCTCCTGGTGACACCAAAGTATAGGGGAGAAAGGGAAATGAAGTGTTTGGTGGAAGAGCCCCATGTTAGATAAAAAGCCTTATTTTTAACAAGGAGAGGATGGATAATTGTGGGTCAACAACAACAAAAAATCAGTCAAAGGGAACTACCAAAGTCTTTTAAGCAAATAATTCTGTCATTATATTGTGTGGGGAGGAAATGAATATCATGAATATTTATGTAGTCACATAAGACATTTCAAAATATATTGTGTAACTACTTAAACTTTACTTTCTTCAAGACAAGTTGAAGTGAGAAATAATATATGTAAAAATTAAACATGAGCCTCAGGAGCCAAGATGGCTGACTAGATGCAGCCAGGAAGAGCAACTCCCCCTCAGAGACCAACCTATCAAGAAGACCGGCCCACTCTGTGCAGATCTTTGGAAGGAAGACATTGAGAGTGGATGGAGGGAGGACACAGACCCTGGGCTGAAGGGGAATGGGGAAGCTTGGAGCCCTGCACAGAGCTGCGAAGTACCAAGAATCATTCCCAGCCCTCAGTGGCTCCTGGGGAAAGAGTGAGTTAAGTAGGCAGGGAGTGGCCCATTCTCACCATGGACCTCCAGAATCCTAGCTGAAGGAGACTCCACAACCTCCATGGATAATTGAGCTGGCAGGGAGAGGTACTTGAAGAAGTGACAGGGACAGTACACCACCCTGCATGGAGCCCAGCATGTTTTGTGTAGGAATGGCTGCAGTGGAGCACAGCCAGGGACATCCATCCCCGAAAGCCCGCCATGCTCTTCTATGTGTCTTTGCCCTTTATTGACTGTCAGACCTGGACAGCGCAGTACTGTCTTGCACATGGGATGGGGCCAGTCTAATCTGAGGACCCCACTGTTGGCCATCCTCTTCTGTGTCCCCTCCTTGGTCACTCCCACTTGCATTACAACTTTGAATTCTACTGGGGACACTTCCTGGAATCTGCCATCATAGCTCCTTCACTGGCAGATCCCACCTAACTATCAGAGAGCTTTAGCAGATGGGTCCCTACTGACATTTACCTGCCCACAGCTTCCCCCAACTGCCTTTGCACTGCAACTTGCCCGTAGACTACCCCCACCTTGTTACTGATGTGCACTCATCACAGCCCACCCCCACCAATTTGCTGGTGTGCTTTCAAGTGCAGACTCTGCCACCACAGCCCCACCCTGTGAGTGCACACATACACAGACTCCACTGCCCCACTGCCACCAAGGCAAGCACATGAACCCCACAGTGCTCTTGCCCCATTACTCCTGCCACACTGCCCTGCTGCTGGCACACATGCTCACATAGACCCAGCCACACCACTACCCAGCTCCTACTGGCGCACATGTTCAAATGTGGACCTAAATGCCACTGCCCCCAGTGAAATGTTTTTGCTGACACTCCGCAATCCGAGTTTATTGTCAGTAGACCAGGAACACCTCAGACATTCCAGTGCGGCTGGTGCTTAACCTTGAGGTCCAGAGAACAAGCCTGGTCCCAGCACCCCAGGGTTAGAGCATGAAGCCCAGGAGTGGTAAGCTGAGCCTGGGTCCCCAGAAATCATTCAGAAGTGAAGCCAGTCCATTGAACCCAACTAATACCACCATCAAAACCTCAAGGACCTCAGAGAATATAATAGCAACAAGCCCCATCCAAAAGACAGCAACTTCCAAAATTAAAGAACAATTAGCCCACATAGATGAGAAAGAACCAGCACAAGAACTGGCAACTCAAAAAGCTAGAGTGTCTTCTTTCCTGCAAATGACTGCTCTAGCTCCTCAGTAATGGTTTTTCACCAGGTAAAATGGCTAAAATGACAGAATTCAGAATGTGGATGGCAATGAATATCACTGAGATTTAGGAGAAAGTTGAAACCCAGTCGAAGGAATCTAAGGAATGTAGTAAAATGATACAAGAGATGAAAGACAAAATGGCTATTTTTAAGAAAGAATCAAACTGATTGGTAGAACTGAAAAACTCACTACAAGAATTTTAGTGTACCATCAGAAATATTATCAGCAGAATATACCTAGCTAAGGAAAGAACCTCAGAGCAAAGACCAGTTCCTCAAATCAACTCAGTCAGACAAAAGTAAAGAAAAAAGTACAAACAAGAATGAACAAAACCTTCAAGAAATATGGGATTATGTAAAGATACCAAACCTACAGCTCATTGGCATCCCTGAAAGAGAGGGAGTGAAATACTATATAAGAAGACCATCCCCAAAACACATAGTCATCAGACTCTCCAAAGACAATATAAAAGAAAAAAAATATTAAAGGCAGCCAGAGAAAAGGGGCAGGCCACCTACAAAAGAAACCCCATCAAGCTAACAGTGTACCTTTCAGCAGGATCTCTACAAACCAGAAGACCTTGGAGGCCTATATTCAACATTATTTATTTATTTATTTATTCATTCATTCGTGAGATGGAGTCTCACTCTGTCACCCAGGCTGGAGTGCAGTGTCATGGCTCACTGCAACCTCTGCCTTCCAGGTTCAAGCAATTCTCATGCTGCAGCCTCCCAAGTAGCCAGGATTACAGGCATACGCCACCATGTGAGATAATTTTTTTTTTTTTGTATTTTTAGTAGAACAGCATTTCACCATGTTGGCCAGGCTGGTCTCAAACTCCTGACCGCAAGTGATTCACCCGCCTCCGCCTCCCAAAGTGCTGGGATTATAGGCATGAGCCACCATGCCTGGCCTAGCATTCTTGAAGAAAATACATTCCAATCAGGAATTTTATATCCAGCCAAACTAAGCTCCATAAGTAAAGGATAAATAAAATCCATTTCAGATAAGCAAACTCTAAGGGAATTCATTACCACTAGCCCTACCTTAAAGAGGTCCTTAAAGGAGTGCTAAACAAGGAAATGAAAGACCATTACCAGTCACCACAATAAGACACTTAAGCACATAGAACATTGATATTATAAGGCGACTGCACAATGAAGTCTACATAATAATCAGCTAAAAACGTGATAACAGGATCAAATCTGCACATATCAATATTAGCTCTGAATGTAAATGGGCTAAATGCCCACTTAAAAGACATAGAGTGGCAAGTTGGTTAAGAAAGCTAGACCCAACACTATTTAAAAGGGACCCATCTCACTTGCAATGACACCAATAGGCTCACAGTAAAGGGACAGAGAAAAATCTACCAAGCAAATGGAAAATCAAATAAAGGACTCTTTGCTATTCAAATTTCACACAAAACAGACTTTAAATCAACAATGATCAAAAATGACAAGGGAATTACATAATGTTAAAGGGTTGAATTCAATAAGAAAACTTAACTATCCTAAATATATATGCACCTAACACTGGAGCACCCAGGTTCATAAAACAAATTTTTAGAGACTTACAAAGAGACTTAGATAACCACACAATAACCATGGGGAGACTTCAACATTCCACTGACAATATTGGACAGATCATCAAGGAACAAAACTAAAGAAACATATTCAGGACCTAAACTCAACACTGTGTCTGGGACACAGCAAAAGCAGTGTTAAGGGGAAAATTTATAGCACTAAATGCCCATATCAAAAAGTTAGAAAGGTCTCAAATTAACAACCTATCATTACACTCAGAGGAACTAGAAAAACAAAAGCAAAGCGGCCCCAAAGCTAGCAGAACACAAGAAATAACCAAAATCAGAACTGAACTGAATGAAATCAAGACATGAAAACCATTCAAAAGATCAATGCAACCAAAAGTTGTTTATCTGAAAGAATAAGTAAGATTGATAGAGCACTAGCAAGAATAATTAAGAAAAAAAGAGAAGATCCAAATAAAGACAATCAGAAATGACAAAGGGGCCACTACCACTGATCCTACAGGAATGCAAACAAAACAAAAAACCCTCAGAGACTATTACAAACACTTCTATGTGCACAAAGTGGAAAACATAAAAGAAATGGATAAATTCCTGGAAACATACAACCTCCAAAGGTTTAACCAGCAGGAAACTGAAACCTTGAACAGATCAATATTGAGTCCTAAAATTTAATCTAATAAAAATCTTACCAACCAGAAAAAGCCCTTGAGCAGATGGATTCACAGAAAAATTCTACAAGGTGTGTAAAAAAGAGCTGGTACCAATCCTACTAAAACTATTACAAAAAAAATTGAGGAGGAAGGACTCCTCCCTAACTTATTCTATGAGGCCAGCATCATTCTGATACCAAAACCTGGCAGACACACAACAAAAAGAAGATGACAGCTTAATATTCTTGGTGAACTTAGATTCAAAAATATTCAGCAAAATATCAGCAAACTGATTCCACAAGCACAGCAAAAAGCTAATCCACCATAATCAAGTAGGCTTTATTCCAGGGATACAAGTTTGGTTCAATATATACAAATCAATAAATGTGATTTGTCAGATAAACAGAACTAAAGACAAAAAACACAGATCATCTCAATAGATCAAAAAAAAAATCTTTTGATAAAATTCAACATCCCTTCATGTTAAAAATCTTCAACAAACTAGGCATCAGAATTTTAAGAGCCATCTATGACAAACCCAACATCATATGAAATGGGCAAAAGCTGGAAACATTGCCCTGCCCTTGAAAACTAGAACAAGATAAGGATGCCCACTATCACCATTTCTATTTAACATAGTACCAGAAGACCTAACCAGAGCCATCAGACAAGAGAAGGAAATAAAAAGCATTCATATAGGAAGAGAGGAAGTCAGACTATCTCTCTTTGCAGATGATATGATTCTATACCTAGAAAACTCCATCTTCTCTGCTCAAAGCCTCCTAGATCTGAGAAACAGCTTCAGACAAGTTTCAGGATGCAAAAGCTATGTACAGAATTCAGTGGCATTTCTATACACCAATAATGTCCAAGCTGCTAGCCAAATCATAAACACAATCCCATTCACAATAGCCACAAAAAATTAAAATACCTAGGATACAGCTAACCAAGGAGGTGAAAGATCCCTGCAATGAGAACTGCCAAATACTGATAAAAGAAATCAAAGACAATACAAGCAAGTAGAAAAACATCCCATGCTCATGGATAGGAAGAATGAATATTGTTAAAATGGCCGTGTTACCCAAAGCAATCTACAGATTCAATGCTATTCCTGTCAAAAAACCAATTACATTCTTCCCTCACAACTGCAAATTTTCTCTGTTTCTGCTTCATTGTTACCTAACATCACATTTTCACTCACACTATGTCCTTTGCCTATAAAGGTATTCACCTTTACGTGACTAAAACTGCTATCTTTTTAACAAGCAAACCCTGGTTCTCTCAACTGGTTATTCTCTCTCTCTCTCTCTCTCTCTCTCTCCCCCCCCCTCCTCTCTCTTCCCCCACCCCGCTCTAAAAATCTGTGGCCATACTATTTATTTGCTGTATTATAACCATTCCTGAACTTGCCTTATCCACTCCTATTAAATGCTGTATTATTTCAGGGCTAGAAAGTTTTGGACTTCAACAGGACATGGAATTAGGGGTTCAAAGAAAACTTGTCTATTGTTCCAAGTCTTCAGAAGACCCAAGGGGTGGTCTGATTAGATATGTTTGACTACCAAAGACATTGTAAGATAATGTGTTCAAAAATGTTTTCAATTTTGTTTCATTGATTGGTTTGAGGCCCATTTAACATTTAATTTCTTTCACTCATTATTAATGTATTTAATTTAAACTCTAAGTACCAAATATATGTCATTTCATAGTATATTAGTTTCCTATTATGGTTGTCACTAATTATCACAGACTTAGTGGCTTAAAAGAAAGCAAGCAATATCTTATAGTCCTGGAGGTCAGAAGTCTGAAATGGATTTTACTGGACTAAAATTGAGGTGTTGGCAGGGCTGCATTCCTTCTTAAGGTACTAGAGGACAATTGCTTTCCTTTCCTTTTCCAGCTTCTAGAACTTGCCTGCATTCGTCAGTATGTGGCTTCTTCCTCCATTTTCAAGCCTGTAGTGTATCATCTTCCAACATCTCCCTCTAATTATCATCCCTAATTCCATGGTCACATCCCATCTCAAGATCTTTAATTTAATCACATTTGCAAAGTCTCTTTGCCATGTACAATGATATATTTACATATCTAGGGGTTAAGGGTTAGGAGTTGGACACTTTTGGAGATATTAATATGCATACCACAGATATAAGAACAAATTTGTGGTCTAACTGAAAATTTGTAATTAGAATTTTTCAAAACATTTTCTCCTAAAAATAAAAAGAAAAGAAAGAAAAGAAAAGGAAAAGGAAGGGAGAATTGTGTACCAAGACTCAGAACTCTTTTCCTTCTCTCTTTGGAATTACTGGGAGAACTTTGGTTTTTGTCCTAATGTATCAAAAATAAAATGAACTTTGTGATGTATTTTCAAAGCTCCCAGATAAAGACAAAAAAGAGAAATTTTTCATTTTGATGCTGTAAAACATTATTCAGTTGACTACTAAAACATACTTAATCGTGGTACATTTATAAAACCATGAAATATTTATAGTCCAATGCTTCAGGCAGATGTCATATAGTATATTTTTTCCACCGTTCAGTAAATTATGGATACAAACACTCAAACAGATGCTTTCAAGGGTAAGTGAAAACAAACCTTTCCTTAAAAGTTAGTTTGTTTTTGGAAATTATTATTTTTTATTCTGAAAAATGCTGTTGTCTAGACACTTCTAAAGTGACATAAGTAAGCTTAGCCTGTAAAATTATCTTTCAGTCAACAGTCAGTGTCTTGGTTCTATCATTTCTTTTTTTTTTTTTTTAATTTTATTTTTGGACTTTTCTCACTCTTTTATGGTGCTGATCTACCATTTCTGTACATATAAGATGATCTAGCTATTCTTCACCAGATATTGTTACTCCATGACACGTAATTTAAATAGATACTTTTAAGTGAATTTTAAAAACTATATATAATTATCTTAAATATTTATAAAATTATTTTCAATGAGCTGATTTGCCCAGATCTCTAAACAATCCTTTACTACTGATTTGGTATCTCAAAAGTAGTCCTGGCTTTATGCATAAGTGTGTTGTCCCTAGGAAACCAGAAGCTTATGACAAAAGGGACACATACACACACACAAATGACTCATACAAGAAAACTTTCCAATGTAGAAGACTGAACTTGTTGTAATAACATTTATCCTTTATATATTTCCTTTTTTATATTATATTGGTTTTATGTTATGGTTCCATGACCATTATTCTTTCTTTTCTCTTTTCATTTTTTTAATTATACTTTAAGTTCTAGGGTACATGTGCACAACCTGCAGGTTTGTTACATATGTATACACGTGCCATGTTGGTGTGCTGCACCCATTAACTCATCATTTACATTTTAAGCAATTGTCATGAATCTAGTTTGTGGTGCTCAATAAATATTTATTTAATGAACAGAACATTATTTATGAAAACCACTGTGTACAAAATATGGTACCAGGTTCTGGGATGCAATCCTAAAAAAGATGACATTTTTCCGGCTCTCATGGAGCATATAATCTAGTGGGAAACGTGGACCTTAGTAAATCATCATGGAAATAAATGGACAATTACAGCTGTGATAAATGCTGAGCAAGAAAGGCATGTGATGATATGAGTGTTTATGACAGCTTAACAGGAAGGTCTGAGATGAGCTTTTCTTAGAAAATATACTTCAGCTGAGATCTGCAGGATGAGTAGTTGATCAGATAGAGAAGAGAGGAGCTAGGCATTCCAAGCATCAAGAACTGCGCATGCAAAGGCCTATGTGGGAAGTTACCAGCAGCTGAAAGAAACCTCTTTTTGTGCAACTAGAGCAAAAAGACTTACAGAAAATATGATGAGATAAGGCTACAGTAGAAGGGAGACGTGAGATCATGCTTGTAACTCCATGCTATAGGGTCTTTAAGAATTGTGGGAAATCCTTGAAGGAGGCTAAGCAGAGGGGTGACATAATCAGTTTAGATTTCAAAATCAGTGTTTTGGGTTTCAAAACCAATGTGGAAATTTGTGAAGACCATGGTACAAAAGAAGAAAGGCAGTAGAACTGTAAAGTCAGGAGAAGGAAATATTAAGCAAATGATTATAATAATTTTAATACAGGCTCTTTTACTTATCTCTTAGTATGTGCCAACCATCATGCTAAATTGCCATTTCTAATCCTAAAGGAAGAGCCCATTTCTAATCAATTCCACATTTATCCTTGCCAACCTGACCTCTTGTTCTGACCTTTTGGCCTTCAGAGGTATTATCTTTTCAGAGAAAATAACAATGAAAAAGATAATGGAGAAAAAGGTCATCATTATGTTGCCAGAGATTTGAAAGTGTGATGCTCATGTCAGTGGTCATTAATTATTTCATTCAGCTTCAGCTGGAGATTGGAGCTCAGAGGCCATCTGGTGGGCAGCCCCATGACCTCATGGTCTGGCCAGTTTCACATTGTTGTTGCGCTCCAGACTTCCTACTACAATGACCCTTATGTGAATGTGGGTCATTGTCACAAGAGGACCAGCTGGCCGAGTGCTACCACCCCTGCAGAATCTCAGAGTATATGATTTATTGAGCATAAGCCAAAGGCATTATTTTGTAAAGAAAGAATGGCTCATTCGCTTACCATCTGGGGAATCAATACGAATGGTACTCAGTGGAGTTCTAAACTCCTAGCTCATGCTACAGAACTGTCTGTTATGTTATATAGGTTGATAAATAAGGATTTTACCTTACTGGTGATTTTAGTCACTTTTTCATAGTTTATGAGATGAATGTATTATAATTTAGTTAGGAGTCCTCTCTATGTACTGAGGCATTCTAATTAAATATTTGAGTCTACTACTATTAATTTCTGTCTTTCTAATTAAACTGAACAGACTACCGCCTGAGGATAGTGTCTCATTATTTGCCAGTTCTGACATATTCGTGAATCCAAACACAACTCACTAGTATTTCCTCACCCTCTTCTTCAGAGTTGAAATCCCACCCAAACTTCAAGGTCATGCTTCCCACAATACCACATCTGTCGAGTTTTTGCTAAGCACTATTCCTCAGGTGACTCTGAGGATTGTTTCCTGTGAATTCACAAATCCTTTTGCCTCTTATGAATTATGTCATGTTGCCCTCTATAACAGTAATCCACACATATTATAATGTTAATGGACTTAGAGATTTGGCCCCAGAAGAATTTAGCGCATCATGTTATAAATGCTTCGTATATTAATTTAATTTTCACAAATTTCAGGAGAGTCTCTGGGGTCCCTAAACTCAAGGCAGGATCCTCCCACGTTACCGTGACTCAGTGGGAAAATAAGCTCTCTGGTTTTAAAGCCGGGCCAGGTCTCCTTGCTGCCAAGCAAATAATAAATGTCAATCCAAGCTTCTCAACTCAGAGAAGCTTTTTAGCTGAAATGATTTCAATCCCAAGCGTTAAAATGTGTGAAAATAGCCAAAAATAGCAATGAGTGTCAATTACTGTGTATAATGGATTTCTTTATTCATTTCTTTTTCTTTTTTAGCAGTTAGTGTTTTGTTCTTCTTACAGTAACACTGTAACACTGCTTACAGTAACCATATGAGGAGGGGGACTTGCTTTTATTAGTTGATTGGTTGTTGGTTTGCTTGTTTCATTACCTTCATAAGAAAATATTTATGTCTAGAATAATAGTTGCTATGAAGAACTAATATAAAGGGGTTGTGATATGGACTTTAAAATTTCAAAATATGGAGAAAAATAAAGACTATGTAAATCAATCAACCTGTTAACAAGTGTTTAATAAATATCTTTTCCCTGCATTAGGACTTGTAATGGTTCTTTTAAAAAAGTGGGTTGCACTTACTACATGGAGGGCACTGTTCTCCGTGCTATTTGGACATTACATCATAAATCAAGCTTTTTCATCCTCCAATAACACTATGAGTATGGTTCTATTGTTATTCCCATTGTATAGACAGTACAGAGAGGCAACCTCCACAAGGTAATACAGATAATGAATTGTGTAGCTGAGAGAGGCAATTCAAAAAACTGATGAACTAGACTGGGCGTGGTGGTTCATGCCTGTAATCCCAGCACTTTGGGAGGCTGAGGCGGGCAGATCACCTGAGGTCAGGAGTTCGAGACCAGCCTGACCAATATGGAGAAACCCCGTCTCTACTAAAAATACAAAATTAGCTGGGCATGGCCAGGTACTCGGGTGGCTGAGGCAAGAGAATCTCTTGAACCTGCGAGGCGGAGGTTGTGGTGAGCTGAGATCACGCCATTGCACTCCAGCTTGGGCAATAAGAGCAAAACTCTGTCTCACAAAAAAAAAAAAACAAAAAACAAAAAAACCGACAACCTCCACTACATTATGTAGTGAAGCATTAGCCCTTCCGAAAGAAAGGAGATAAAAGCACTTCCAAAATACTTTAGAGCTGTTATTTGAAGACATGAAGTAGAAAGCGTAATACATTTTTAGGGAAGAGAAATCAGTGTGATCTAAACTAAAAAGTTGGGGAGGCCTCTTTAACTAATGTCAGTAATATGAACCAGAGTTCGGCTTTGGAAATAAGGATTTAGACCATCAGAGGGAAGGGAGAAGGTTATTCCAGGTAGAAAAGAGAGCATGGCATAGGGGATTTTAAAAAGCAGGAGTAGGACCAAGTCTAGTGTCTAGTGAAGATATTACTCCCTCTGGAGGCAGAATGCAGAGGACACCCTCCAGCGGAGGCAGTGGGAGGTTCAGTGGTTTGAGACATCATGCCAGACTCTGGACTCACTCACTTACTTATCTTTTAAAAATATTATAAATTTTGATGTAATTTCAAACAGGATGCTTGAAAGAATATTGCAAGATACATTTATATACGTTTAATCTAAATTCTCCAATTTTTAACATATCGACAAATTTGTTCTATCTGTGTGCATGTGTGTATACACACACGTATTTCTCCAGAACTGCTTGAAGGCAAATTGGAAAGATTATGCCTCTTATCCAAAATTATGCAATATATATTTCCCAAGAAGGAGGACATTCTCTTACATTATCACAGTATAATTTTCAAAATCAGGAAATCTAACATGATAAATACTTTAAAAATATTTTAAGTTCCAGGGTACACGTGAAGAATATGCAGGTTTGTTACATAGGTAAACATCTTTCATGGTGTTTTGCTGCACCTGTCAACCCATTACCTAGATATTAAGCCTGGCATACATTAGCTCTTTTTCCTAATGCCCTTCCCCACCACCCCCCACCCTCC
>NW_012099377.1:139840-179350 GCF_000951045.1 Mandrillus leucophaeus | reverse complement strand
CCTCCTCCAACAGGCCCCAGTGTGTGTTGTTCCCCTCCCTATGTCCCTGTGTTCTCATTGTTCAGCTCCCCCATGTAAGTGAGAACATGTAGTGTTTGGTTTTCTGTTCCTGTTGTAGTTTGCTGAGGATAATGGCTGTCAGTTTCATCCACATCCCTGCACAGTATTCCATGGTGTATACATACCACATTTTCTTTATCTAGTCTGTCATTGATGGGCATTTCGGTTGATTCTATGTCATTGCTATTGTAAATAGTGCTGCAATGAACACACTTGTGTATGTGTCTTTATAATAGGATGATTTATATTCCTTTGTGTATATACCCAGTAATGGGATTGCTAGGTCAAATGTTATGTCCGGTTCCAACTCTTTGAGGAATCACCACACTGTCTTCCACAACTGTTGAACTAATTTACATTCCCACCAACAGTTTGAAAGCGATCCTTTTCCTCTGCAACCTCACCAGCATCTGTTATTTCTTGACTTCTTAATAATTGCCATTCTGACTGGCGTGAGATGATATCTCATCGTGGTTTTGATATGCATTTCTCTAATGATCAGTGTAGCATCATACAATATTCTTATCTAATTCAAAAGATGATATTCAAATTATGTCAAATGGCCCAATATCATCTTCTATAAATATTTTTACCAGGTACAAGATCTAATGAAGGATTAAGAATCATGCATAGATGCCAATCAAGTTTCTTTAGCTTTCTTTAATCTATACAATTTCTTAATATTTCTAATTCTTCCTCGACCTTGACATTTTTGAACAGTACAAATCAATCATGTTTTAGTTTGCTCCTCAACTTGGTTGTCCAGTGTTTTCTGGTGATAAAGTTCAGGCTATATAGTTATCACAGAAGTATGGAGGAAGACATTCTTTGTCTGTCTTAGCACAGCATATCAAAGAACACAAAATGCTAATTAGTTCTAACAATGGTTGTGTTAGTTATGTGGTCATGTAGCAGTGTGAGTTTAACCAAGAGACAGAAGGCACCAGGGGATTAAACAGGAGAAGCTTAACATAAAGCATTATTAACTGCAATGAAAGAGCAACTATAAGATACAAGGAAACATTCTCTGGTATCTTAGGGCTGAGGGAGGGTAGCCAAGGAAGCACAAAATTAAAAGGAGTTCAGGCCCTTTTGTGGTTCAGCCCACCAGATAGCAGAAAAGTTTGCAGGTTTGGCCAAGCTAGAGCTGGTTTGGAGTAGGTGGGCAAGCAATAAATGCCATTCTGTAGAGAGGTGACAGAGGTAGGAGGTCATCAGAGCATGCAGGCCATGGGGGCTTGCAGATCTGTGGGACCACCCAGGTCACAGGTAGGCTGCTAGCAGGCAACTTCACAGGTGGTTTTGCTTCTATTTCTAGAGAGCTGCAGAATGGTTATTAAAAGTCTGAGGCAGCAAAGTTGCAGAAGAATCACATCTGGCATTCTGGACTCATGCTGGGGCAGACTACTGGATATTCGTGTGTGTGTGTGTGTGTGTGTGTGTGTGTGTGTGTGTGTGCAGTAGTCCCCCCTTATTCATGGGGTATACACTCCAAGACCCTCAGTGGATACCTGAAATAGTGAACAGTACTAAGCTGTAGGTACTATATACTAAGTACTGTGTTTTTTTCCTATTCATACATATCTATGATAATGTTAAATTTATAAATTAGGCATAGTAAGAGATTAACAGCAATAACTAAAATAAAATAGAATAATTATAACACTATGCCAGCATCATTATTCTTGTGCTTTGGGGCTATGACTAAGTAAAATAAAGTTTCTTTGAATAGAAGCACTGTGATTCTATGACCATGATTCGATAACCAAGATGGCAACTAAGTGACTAAATGATGACTGGGCAAATAGTGTAGACAGCGTGGATACTCTGGATAAAGTGATGATTCAAGTCCTGGGCAGGATGGAGTGGCTGTCATGAAACTTCATCACACTGCTTAGAATGGCATGCAATTTAAAACTTATGAATTGTTTATTTCTAAAATTTTTCATTTAATATTTTTGGGCTGTGATTGACCACAGGTAACTGAAACCTCAGAAAGCCAAACTGCAAGTAAGAGGGGGACTACAGTATATGTGTGCATAATTGGAAATATCAGTATATTTATACTGATATTTTCAATTGTAATTCAACACAATACAGTTTATTGTGACATTCTCCCATTTTATATTTGTAACTCCCTTCTCCAACAATGAGAACTGTTGCTCCTCTTAATTTCCATATTTACTTCCTCAATCCCACAATACATGAAGGCAGTCTTGCAACAGCAAACACACCATGACAAAAATAAACATACTAGCTAGAGATCAGTGTTTATGGCTCTTCCCCTGCCCCCACTCCCGTTTTTGGTAAAACATTCATACAATGAAATTCACAAATTTTAGGTGTGAAATTGAAGAATTGTTAAAAATGCCTACATTTTCACCACCCCAGCAAAATGTGTTTGTGCTCCTATCCCAGTCTGGTATTCTTATTTCTTAATTTGATTAGGGGCCAGGCTCAATGACTCACGCCTGTAATCCCAACACTTTGGGGGGATTGCTTAAGCCCAGGAGTTTGAGACCAGCCTGGGCAATATGGCGAAATCCATCTCTACAAAAAACATAAAAATTAGCTGAGCATGGTGGCACACACCTGTAGTCCCAGCTACTTGAGAGGCTGACCTGGGAGGATTGCCTGAGCCCAGAAGGTTGAGGGTGAAGTGAATCTTGATATGTCACTGCACTCCAGCTTGGGAGACAAGCTGTTGTTGTCTCAACAACAACAAAAAAGGTTTAAGTACGTGTTTTCTCTAAAAATAATAATAGTGATAGCTAATGTTTATTGAACCTTTACTCTAAACCAGGCATGGCACACATAGTACATCATGAATTAAGAGAATGATCACTATTAATTCACACATAAATTTTATAGTAAAGGCAATATTATAATCTCCACTTTCCAGATAAATAAACGAGTTATAACAAGGGAATTTTTTTTTCTTTTGGATCCCAGAAGCAGAAAGTTGAGTTAACCATTCTTTTTAGTGTAGAGCCTGTTATTATAGTTCATCTGTGCAGTAAAAACAGCTTTTATGTAAGAGTAGTTGCTTAGTGTTAGATCAAGATAGGTCTTATGCTAATATCTTGTTACCAAAGTCTTGACAGTCATCTTAACAAACTATGAACTTGAAAAATGTTGAATGGGAACCACTTTTGGAGAATTTGTGCTAAAATTTTGAACTTTGTCTGTCTGACTTTAACATTTAAGCACTGAACCACCAAATCTTGTTATCCTAAGTGCTGGGAGAACATTTCTTACCATTGGTCACTGTGTATTTTGTCTTGTGTAAGAGAAAGCACGCATTCCCATAGTTTCAGTAACCCCAATCCAACTTCGAACTCAGCTCCTTTTGCCCTTCATTGTGCTAAAGTAGTCAAAGCTTCTCAGACACTGACACACTTCCACTAAATTGAATTAAAATTAAAGGATGTGTGAAAAGTACATAAAATGATTCTAGACTACTTAGATTTTGTCCCCATTGAGATTCCTTTGTAACACTTCCCTTTTTCTTTTTTGAAAGTAATATTTTCATTTTTTATGAAATCATTTTCTTTTTTCCTTTAAAAGCAAATCTGGAAAGAGTAGCATTTCTGAATGTCTGAGGCAACACCCCCCGCCCTTTTTAAAGGAGACTTTGTGTCGCATTACACACTTTTCTCTTTAAAATGGTGACTCCATGAAGCAGGTGGTCCCCAGATTGATAATTATATCCTCTGAATTCTCTGGGTGCCTTCCCAAAATTATTGCCAGAACTTTTGGTGCTAGAGGTAGAGAAGGCTTCTTAGCATGGAGGCTCAAGTCTGCAAGAAAGGTCTGGGAAATGCTAAGTCTCTGCTGACTTCACATCTTTCAGTGGAAGGCAGCATCTCCTTTCCATGAGAAGCAGGCAAGGGAACCATGGGAAAAACAAGGGAAGCGGAAAACTAGGAAACCAAGTATACCCTCATATTTTATAAATCACAGTATCGAGAGCACTAAACAAACAATCATTCTAACATTATACTACACAGACATGCCAAAATCCCCTCTGGATCTAATTAAAATTTTTTGACCAACTACCAATCACCATGATCAGCCCTCAAAACCTGAAACATCCTAAGATTGAATAAAACGTAGGACCTTCTGAGAGATTGTCTAAACCATCAAACCAAATGCATTCACTATCATATTTTATTTTTCTAGCCTGGAAGCTACAAGAGGACAATTCAGATGATGAAAATATTATTGTTTATTGGTTAAAAGAATTTGAAGTCACAGAAGCAAGGGAGAAAGGAGACCCAGCTGTGTCAAAATTCTGGAGAGTAAATGTTTATATTTCTAAATTTAGGAATGGTTGAAGGGAACTTTATAGCAAATCATAGAACCAAATAAAATGTAAATTAGCTAAGCCATTGTTTGTTTATGAAAATTGTAGTTACATAATCTAAGATGTTAAGTGAGAGACTTTTGTACATGTAGTATCACTATTAGTTGTTTGTTTATTTTAATTCTCTGAATAGAAAATCATCCCACTTTGTTCTTTGGAAACATTTTCCTCCTTCAATTTCTCAGTACTAAATGGTCAGGAAACATTAGCAAAGTCAATTTCACAAACATATTTCCATTTAAGTGTCAGTCAGGTTCCAGCCAGAAGGTGGAAACAAAATATCCTATTTTAATGGAAAGAATCCAATAGAATGTATTGTTACTTGGTATGAGAGAACTGAAAAAAAGAAAAATAGGAACTGGAGGTATCATCACAGAGGCAGAGGAAACAGTTACTACCCCTGAAACTGGGTGGAGGAAGGGACGGAGTTGGGCTTATTAAGTGTACAGGCTAGAAGTAGCTACAGAAAGCTGGGCACTCAGATCTTTGAGAAGGGTCTGTTGTTTGTCTGGTACTTGTACCCCAAAAGCTCAGAAGAGCTCATTCAGAGCCAGAACTGGGACCACTGATGAGGAACTATTGCTAAAGCAGTAGCTAAGGAGCTTGGAGGTCAAGTTTTGTGGAGCTGAAACTCAAACCATGGAAGGGAGAGTGCTGGACAGCTGATGTCTCTCTAGCCCAATGGATTTCTCAGTAAAAGAGTCAGAATAGTACACTAAAATGTATCTAAACTGCCTGCAAGATTTAAACAGCCTCACCAGTTACTATTAAATGTGCCTCCCATTTAATAGTAACAGTGCATGATGAAGCAACTTGTCTTGCACCTTGAAGGGGATATCTCAACAAACTTCAGACCTTCAGACATTAAGAAATTGCCCAAAGATGGTGTGTCAGAAGTTTCATAAAGTTCATCTCCCATCATCTGACTTGCAGGAGTCTTACTAAAGCAACTGAAGTAATTGATATTTTGTGCTCATCTGGTTTGATTGGCACAATACCCTCAGCATAGTGGCCATTCTTAAGGCATTCAAAATTTCTGCAGCCTATGAGTGACAGCAAAAGATTTGATGTTGCCAGGAAGCAAGTTTGTGAAGATGAATCGTGGGGTGAAATTGAACTGCCTCTGATGGATAGATCTTGCAAACTGAAATAGAGAATAAAAGCATGTTCTAGCTGAAGAGATGTGTTACAGTTGCCGGCGGCTGTGCTGATTTGCTTCTCGAGTCACCTTACCATATCTGCAGCAGCAGCCACCATTATAGTGGTGACCTAATTGTGTGTATGATACTCACATTTGTTCTTAAAGTTCCATCTCCCTTTATCATAGGCTAAATAGGAATACTAAATGAGATACAATAGGTATCCACACTTACAAATATTTCAAGGTTTTAGTGGTAGCACTAACCTTTGCAATCTATAAGGATATGGTATGGTTTTTCCTTTGGTATTATGGTAGGAGAAGATAAATTCCAGGGGCTTCCACTTGGCTTTTCCTTTCACAATAGCGGTAAATTTATGGGTCAGAGAGACAATATGTGCCTTCTGATATTTTAAAAGTCTGTCTATTAGAATTCCTCATTCGGGAACTGAGGAAATATACAAATATACACAGGGTGTGGATAAAACTACTGAATCTACTGTAAGTCAAACTTACACCAATACTCCATCTATTGCCTAAACTCCATTGGCCTCTAATTAACTTGAAGACCACTGTCATATTATGGATTCCTAGGAATTATTGTCAGATTGAAATGGTTTGGGTCTGTGTCCCACCCAAATCTCATGTCAAATTGTAATCCCCAATGTCAGAGGAGGGGCCTTATGGGAAGTGATTGGATTATGGGGGCGTATTTCCCCCTTGCTGTTCTCATGACAGCGAGTGAGTTCTCACGAGATCTGGTTGTTAATTAAAAGCATGTAGCACCTCCCCCAACCCCTTCCTCCTTTTCTGGCCATGTAAGAGGTATCTGCCTCCCCTTTACCTTCTGCCATGATTGTAAGTTTTCTGAGGTCTCCCCTACCATGCTTCAAGAAGAGCCTGTGGATCCGTGAGCCAATTAAACCTCTTATTTATAAATTACCCAGTTTCAGGTATTTCTTTATAGTAGTGGGAGAACACACCAATACACAGATCAAATATAATGTCTATTGAGCCTGATAAATTCTAAGTATTTCTATTTCCTTTGTTAAAGTGCTCATACCCTTTGGGGAAGGTGAAGGAATATTTACATATATACTTGTGGCTACACAGTAGGTCCCATCCTTAAGGAGAAGAGATTCCTCCATTAAACAAGTGACTGCAGGTCTGTTAACTGACTGTGAAAGAAAAACTAGGTGAGTGTCCAGGATTCTCAATGATAGCAATTAACCCACCAAAATTAGAAGTTTTGTTTGCTTGCTTGCTTGCTTGTTTTATGTTGCTCAAGTAATATCTATTAGGCCAACCATTTATTCCTAGAGCATTTTCATCAATTAGCAAACCTCAAAATTTCCCTATAGGTCCAAATACTGTGATTTCCACCACATCCTTACAGCTCATTATGGTAAATATTCCCACGTTGTCCAAGATAGTTATGTGCTGCCAATTGTCTTTTGTTCTTCTGGGATCCTATCATCTCCTTTGACATCAGGGAGTTCTTGCTCATCTTCATATGCAGCCTAGATAGGAAAGCGACCACAGAGCTTATCAAGGACACTAGTACTCTCATTACTAATGTATATCTCAATGTCTTAGTAAACCAATCGTCTTCTGGGCACCCTTAAGGGATGTCGTGGGGATGATGAATATCCAAGCCTCAAATACTAATTACATTCCACATTTCCATCTTCCTGAAACTTTGAATTCTTTCCTTTATGTTATTTCAGGGAAGTTGGGCATCTCAATTACATTAAACGAGGGAAACCATTACGTTCTAGTTTTAGTCAACCAACAAAACTTGTCAGATCTTCTAGATTAGTGAAAGTTAAGTCTAGTATTTGTGATAAATGTGCATGCATCAAATACTTGGACTAATCAAGGATTATATTCAGTCTTAGTTAGTTTGGGCTGCTATAATGAAAACACAGACTGGGTAGCTTTAAAAAGTTCCATTTATTTCTCACAGTTCTGGAGGCTGGGAAGTCCAAGATCAGATGTCTGGTGAGGGAAGGCCTGCTTCCTGCCTTGCAGACAACCACCTTCTCACTGTAGCTTCACATGGTCTAGAGAGGGCAGGAGAGCTAGTGCTCTATTATGTCTCCTCTCATAAGGGCACTAATCCAATCATCAGGGCTCTAGCCTCATGGCCTCATTAACTCCCCAGTCCCATATCTCTAAAAACCATTTCACAGGACTTCAGCTTTTCAACATATGACTTTAAGAATTTGTGGGAAGGGGACAGAAATATTCATTCTACAGTATATTCTATCCTGCTTTATCTTTAAGGGGCTACCAAAGACACTGTTAAAATCCATTCTCAGACAGGTGCAGTGGCTCATGCCTGTAATCCCAGCACTCTGGGAGGCTGAGGTGGGCAGATCATGAGGTCGAGAGATTGAGACCATACTGACCAACATGGTGAAACCCTGTCTGTACCAAAATACAAAAAATTAGCCAGGTGTGGTGGTGTGCTCCTGTAGTCCCAGCTACTTGGGAGGCGGAGGCAGCGGAATTGCTTGAACCTGGGAGGCAGAGGTTGCAGTGAGCTGAGATCTTGCCACCGCACTCCAGCCTGGCAACAGGGCAACAGAGCGAGGCTCCATCTCAAAAAAAAAAAAAAAAAAAAACAAATCCATTCTCATATATATTTCCCAGGTTTCTGTTGGTGTAAATTAACAAAATCTTGGAAACTGTTTAGAATATTTGCTGTTTTCTTCTGGATTATAGTTTGTGCTTGTTCTTCTAAAGGATTCTAAGATGTGACTACTCTAGGATTCTAATTTATGACCCTAGTGACAATAAGGGTGTGTATATGGTGGTAATGAGAAGAATAGGCATTCTCCTGTAAGATACCCTCCTCCCCAGGCAGTTATTATAATGTCTTCAAGAAAGAAATACATAGACTCTTCAGACACAAGAGAATAGATTGTGTCTATTAAAAGAAAAGGATTCAAAATAAATTGAAAATTCAAGATTTTCAGCCTTATCTCAGTCTACTTACATACTCCCAACCTTAATTTTATAGCCCCAGTACTTTTCAATAAATGCCCTTTCACATGAGATCCTTGGCAAAGCTGCGAATCCAATGTAAACTGAAATTTTGCAAATTTCACAATTAATCTCTGTGTCTGGATCATTAAATTTAACCCTGTGGCTATAAGAATAAGATATTCTTTTGGGAGGCAACCATAGAAGTATTTTGGTTCCTTAACTATGGCCTGTGCCTGTGATTTCTTTCTTTAAGCACTCCATACCGCTCAGAAGCAATTATTCCACACCAAAATCCTTGTTAGCATCCTTTGTGCCATTATGGCACAAGGTCAGTGAATCACACGAGGTCACTGAATCACAAACAGCCAGGATGATCACTTAACGAACTGTCATTTCACTAAATGCTGTGGGTTACTAGCCTTCCAGTCCTGCCTACCAATATCAAGGAGTACAGCACTGCATTGAATCCCAAAGACATGGACAAACCAATCTATAATTCCTATCTTTGAGGGTTTGTTCCTAGAACCATTCTTGTTATCCATTTCCATATTATTCAGGTTCCAGTCAAGAATAAAGAACAGCTGACCAAAATTTTAACAAAGCAAATTTAATTAACCAGATGTTAGATAAGCGAAAAGGCAAAAGGAGATCACAGAGCAAGTAGCTATGACCCCGAGGATGGGGAGAAAAAATGGATAAAGATGGAAGAGAAGGGAACCCCACAGAGCTGAGACTCAGCCCTGGAAGAGGGGGGTCTGGTAGGCTGGAACTAGTGTCTCAGAATCTCAGAAACGTACCTCCATCAAGGTGGACCTCAAACCTCTAAGCAAGACATGCTGAGATGTCTGAAGCAGCAGTAAGGGACCAGTTCTGTATTGTGGAAGAACGACAAACGGTCATCAGCCACTGATACAGAAACCAGCCATCACAGCCAGGATGAAGAGCAGTTTCTGTGGTGACACAAACAGGAGCAAGTTTGTTTGTCATTCCCAGTCTTACAGATTCTATCTGGCTTTCCTTGTTGGTTGAGCCTAACAGCAAGCCAGCCCACAGAGGAGAAATGTAATTTTCACAGTCCCAGGCTCAGTATCATAGAGCACAGTATAAAAGGGTGGGTTTTTTATTTTAAAAAAAGAGGCACAACCTTGACAATCATCAAACTTTGAAAAATGGAAATAATTCCAATATCCAAATAAATTGCAGGTGTTACCAAAAAACAAGAATAAGGGACTAAATTTTGGCATCAGCTCAAAACTTACTGAATGTGGGAATAGATTCCCACATTAATGTATAGAGAAAACTTTGTTATTCTTCATGCTAGCCCAACTAAGTATAAATTAATTAGGTGCTTTATGAAATCTATCCTTATTAAAATAAAATGAATTTTACCATAATAAAAATTGTGATATTCTGGAACTGGTGACTAAAAGTATTTGCTGAATTTCTATGCATGAAGTATTTAAGAGCAGAATATGCCATCTGGATCAAAGAAGTGAAAGAAGCAATGGGCAGTGAAAGAAGCAAGGTCTCTAGATTACCTTTAGTTTCTTCTGCATTTTGGTAGTATTCTGATACTTTTTTTTAAATCAATGTAGGTGTCACATCATTTTAGAATATCTATCTTGACCACCAGTGGAGCCTGAGTTTATATAGAGTTTTGAACTTTTAATAATGTTCATACTTGCATTAGTTTTCTGTGGCTGCCATAATAAATTCCCACAAATTTATTAGCTTAAGCAATACAAACTTAGAAGTCTTAAAAGTCTGGTTGGGTCTCACTAGATGAAAATCAGGGGATTGGCAATACTGTGTTCGCTCCTGGAAGCCATGGGGGAAAATCTCTTTTCTTGCCATTTTTAGCCTTAGAGGCCATCCACATTCCTTGGCTTGTGGCTCCATCTCTCCATATTTAAAGCCAGCAACTTTGCATTTCTCTGACCATTCTTCTATGATTATGTCTCCCGCTGACCACACCTGGGGATGGCTATCATATTTTAAGGAGCTGTGTGATTAGATTAGCCCTACCTGAATAATCCTGCATAACCTACTTCTCTCTGTGTTTTAATTTAATCACACATGCAAAGCCCCTTTTCCCACATAAGGTAATATATTCACATGTTCCAGAGATGAGGGCAAAGCCATTTTTGGAGGCCATCATTCTGATTATCAGAACACTCATAATCTTGGTGAGATGCACAGCCACCTGTAGAAATGCAAGCCAGGCATTTTATGGGTAAGGCAATTGTAACATAGAGAAGTTAGGAAACGTGCTAAAAATCACACCTCAAGTAAATTGCCAGAGCCTGAACAAAATGCACATTTCACATGTTAATTTGTTTTTATACTGATGTCATGAAATCATAACTGCCAACATTTAAAAATTACCTAGCCTAGTTCTTCATTACACAAAGGAGGAAATGAGACCTAAAGAACGTCGGCTTTCTTCCAGATCAGTGCCAGTGAGTGAGAGACCTAGTTTTCAAAGAAAGGACCAGAAACAAAAGCAGAATCTCCATGTTTATTACACCACTTTGCCTCTACAAAATTGTCTATATTTTTATAAATTGTTTTAAACATAAAATTCACAGTCAACATCCCTTTAAGCATCTGGGCACGTGTCCGCATGTGGACTTGCTGTAGGACAGGCTTCACATGCAGAGAACTGGTTCAGCTCTGATGTTTTTAGAATTCCTGGACTCGAATCAAATTGTTTAAGGCTCAATATGTGTGTAACCAGTATGTTGAACAAGCACGACTCCTGACATAATCAAAACACAACTTTATTTTTGTCTCTCGCCATTCTTCAGTTCTGATAGTTTTTCTGCCCCTGGAAGAAAACTTCAAGTCCATGATATTTTTATTCATTTTTTTCTGGTAATAAAATAGCCTGGAGCTACTTTAAGTAACAAACTGGTCCCAATTCAGAACTTAGAATGTCCAGTCCAAATCATTACTGCAGACTTTGAATTTGATTTAGCATTAAAATGCTCTCATCTCCCCAGTCTACAGAAGCCTGCATCTCCTGGAAGGATGCAGTGGAAAAGAGGCGAGGCGTTGACTTATTTTTCATTTCATTACCTAGTGCTTTCACTCCTTCACCACCCCACCTTGCTAGATAGTTTCTGACTCCTACATAGCTGGAACAGGGTGAGGGTGGAGCAGAAAAGAAAAATGGAATCTTTTATTTTAAAAGATAGTTCCATAAGCTAGTTTTCTGCTCTGTGTGCACTTGGCAACTATTTAGAGCTAAATCGTTTTCTTTGGATGCTCTCAGAGACTCTCTGGAGTTTCTTTGCTGACCCCTCAGTCTGTAGATCATATACCCTCAGCATCAATTTGTGGGTAGGGGCTTAACCCTAACCTCAGCAGCCCCTAGATATCCAGGGATGCACTTTAGTTTTTGCTGCTAGGAGTTGAAACTCTTATTCCTGAAATCTCTTGTTGGCACTACTGGACTGGAGTCACAGTGAACCCAGGCTGAATATTACTCTTCCATATGTCCACTTGTGGTCCAAGAGAAAACCCTGCAGATCCTTTGCATTAATCAATTTTGGAGGTACATGCTTATTGCAAGATAACTACAAAATAGCCCTCCCAGAACTATCTCTATTTCATTAATGGGAGTTAGACTGTGACATTTGGTCACAGAAGTCATGTATTAAGTGTCTTGTGTTGTTTCAGGAATGCCTACTTAGCAAGGATTTGTGTGAAGGAATGAGAGCACCCTTCTTCCAGAGTTGCTTGTTCTCTCTTACAAAATCCTTTCTTGGATATGTATATATGTGTGCAATGTGTACATATGCACATGCAAACTCATACACTCATACAGACAGACACAAACACGCAAATGCATATAGCTCTTGATATAAATACACAGAGACGGTTGTGTGTATATATCTGTATAATCTAGCTAAGTGTTTCAAAATTTGTGGAACTGGTTTAAAGAATTTCCTTTGAACATTTCCATGAATTAATTTGGAATGCAACTTTAGAGGTTTTCGTCTCTTGTACCTTGATGCCTAGTTAGAATATCACCTTTAATTAGCTTTTCTGTGTGATTCATTGCCAATTTTAAAAAATACATATCCTAGAGAAGTGCCTCTCCAACTTTTGTGTGCATCATAATCCTCTGCAAAGTTTTTAAACTTTCTGATTCCATGAGTTTAGTTGAGGACAAATAATTTACATTTCTAACAAGTGCACAGGTGATGTTGATGCTGCTGGTTCGGAAACCACACATTAAATCCCACTGCTATAGGGCAACAAAATGGAAGGGTAGCTCTCATTTGGTACCGTTTTTGGACTTGCCTAACACTTAAGAATATAGAACATTTATGAGTGTGAAGTTCTTATGTAAGATTCAATAAATGTAACCCGTCCAACCAACATCTGTGATCCTAATGCTATTTTGAGTTAGAAACTTTGCTTCCAACTTGAAAGTGATACAAAATAGCAGCATGCATAAATTTTGCTTATCAATCCCATCTATTTATTTAACTAATCAATAAACATCTATTAATACCTATTGCGTGCCAGGTATCATTCCTCTGGGACAGTGTTTCTCGAAGTATAGTCTCTGGACCACCAGCATGAGTAAAGTGGTTCTCAGTCTTTCGCATGCATCAGAATCACTTGGAGGGCTTGAAAAGCACAGAGGACTGGGCTCCGTCCCCAGAGTTTATAATCTAGTAGGTCCAGAGTGGGCATGAGAATTCATGTCTCTAACAGTTTACCAATTGTTGCTGAACATATGTGGGTAGATACTTCTAAATTGTCTTACAGTATTACTCATTTCTGTTTACTCTTTACAGTTTTCAAAGTAAGGGAAAAATATATCTCTTTAACAGTGAAAGTCTCCATCTGAATCATCTTGAAATTTTTGCTGATGGTTGAAAATGAGTGATATTTTAGCAGCACAGAACATATATCTTTAATGTCAAAAAAACTACAGAGTTCACAGATCATTATAATTGCAATCTTTTTTTTCCTCATTATTTTCTTTCCTCCAATTAGCTGTTTCAAAATCAAGTTAAGGGCTATAGGTGACAGGAATGGACAAGAATTTCTATTATCCTGTCAATAAAAATAAATGTCCAGCATGAAAATGTCATACATTTTTGGCAATGACTGAAATCCAGTGATGTATTTAAAGGGGTCACATGAAAACAAAAGAGCGTTTTGATATTTTGGACTCCTGGTTATAATCAATATGTAACAGCTTGAATCAGACCAATCCCCCTGTTGAAAACAACTGAAAACTTAGGTAAGAACATAAAATAACTGCTTAAAATGCCTTGAAAATAAACTATGCCTAGAGGACTCAAGGGGCTACAATTCACAAAATGAGTTAAGCTCCATGTTCCCAAGGTTTTATTCCTGAATCTGTCAACTCCTGCATGGAAGAAAATTTTCCTAATTTAAAGGAGCAAGCACATTGGGCCAAGGAGACAGAAGCTTGAGTTTAGAGTGGACAAAGCAGCTAGGACTTTAAGGGCAAATATTCCAAATAAAGGAAATGTGTAACTGAGTATAAAATATGCATGTAATCTGCCCTTGAGTTGTTTGCAATTCAAGATTTGCATATTGCAGGATAAAACTTCAAGAAAAGTAGCAGAAATTAGCAGCTGCTGGAATATTAAAGAGTTGAGAGCCACAGTGATTTCGTACTAGAGACATACAAAAAAAGTTGAAATTCAAGGCCCTTTGAAGTAGAACAGCCCCTTTCATAGTTTTGTTTCAGACCCCAGAACATACAGCAGCTCTAACAAACTCTAAAGGCAAATCTCACCCAGATAAAGGTTGTGTACTCTATCCTTCATCCAGAAGAAATATTTATACAATTATAATAGAGATAACATCATTTACAGCCTCTAAATATTTGTGTTTTGTCTAGGACCCAAATAAAAGTACAAGCACAGAACAAAACAGGACAAAAAACAGAGACAGAGACAGCATGTGAAATAGACAATAGAAACAGATACACAGATGATTCACATTTCACATAGACAGGTACTATATGATAATTACAATTAATATGTTCCAGAAAATATAGGAAAAGGCTGGGTGCTGTGGCTTATGCCTGTAATCCCAGCACTTCGGGAGACCAAGGTGGATGGATCACTTGAGCCCAGGAGTTTGATACCAGCCTGAGTAACATGGCAAGTCCTCATCTCTACAAAACATAAAAATATTAGCCAGGTGTGGTGATGCGTGCCTGTGGTTCCAGCTACTCTGGAGGCTGAGGTGGGAGGTTTGCTTGAGCCCAGGAGGTCCAGGCTGCAGTGAGCTGTAATCACACCACTGCATTACAGCCTGGGTGACAGAGCAAAACTCTGTGAAAGAAAGAGAGAAAGAGAAGAGAGAAATACAAGAGAAGAAAGAAAGAGAAAGAAAGAAGAAAGAAAAAGAAAGAAAGGCTGCAAGCCCTAAAAAAGTCAACTATAAATTTTACCACTGAAAAAATTGTAATTTGAACCTAAGAATTTAACAGAATGTAATAGAAGAAAAAACATTGTTTCACTGGAAATTATGTCAGAGTGCTATAATCAAAAGGATGGAAATACATAAAAGAGCATAACAGTTTTATTGCACTTCTAATTGCAGTCTAGAAAGAGTGGAGAGGCGAAAAGATTCTGAAGCAATATTTGAAGAAGTAATAGTGAATAATTTTCTAAAACTGGCAAAACAGTGAAATAAAGCATCAAGAATGAATAAAGAAAGCATAATCATGAACTTGTAGACTGGTATCATTAGTTAATTAGAATTTTGGGGTCTTAGTTTAGTTGTGTGACTTACTTTGTTCTTGTGGAGCATAGAGTGAGCTTTTTAGATCTTTGGGTTTGGGCTCCATCATGCAATGTGCTTAGGCTAATGAGATGATAGCATATAAGACACAGAAGAGACTTGAAATACACTTTGATAGTCATGCTTGCTCTCTGTGTCTTCTGCCATGATCACGAGAAGAAAATACTTCAGAGAGCCTGCTGATCCAAGGGAGATGATACACATATAGACCACTTGTGTGAACAACCTTCCACCTTTGGCCACTTCCTGCTAAACTGACCAAAACTACCCAGCCTCAGCCAACCTACAGATGGATGAATATGAATAAAAGCCTATTGTTTGTGATTTCAGCTTTAAATTAGTGGTTTGAAAAGTGATTTCTTATACAGCACTATGCAGCGACAGCAAACAATATAAAATACTAAATTCCCCAGTTAAAAGACAAAGACTGACTGGTTTCTGGGAAGATGGAGTAGACATACTTCTCCATATTCATGGTAGTGTTACATTTAACAACTTAAGCCATTATATATTAAGCAAACGTAAAATGACTTTGAAAGGCACAAACAAGATGGGAGATCAGCTGGGGGCCTTGAAGCACAAATGAAGACATAGTGGTGAATTCCCTTGTTTTCTTGTTACCTCATATATTACAGTTATGGATTTGAAAAAATTGGCAACCTAGTAATGCCAACAGACACACACACAAAAGTCCTAATGAAAGCCAGGTCTCTCCAGCCAAAGGACTAGAAAAGATGCAGGCTAGCAAGACATAAAACTTTTACTCAGCAACTGTGCTACTCAAGCCAAACATCACAGAAAGAAAAACTGTAGCCCCCTCCCACCCATGTCAGCTAATACCAAGTGGAGAGACCAAACTTTCATCTTTCTCATGCTTTAACACAGCGCGCCAAGCACCCCCGACCAGAGAAGACAATGTAGGAAGCCAGGATTTTCATTCCCACTAAGCAGTAAAGAAGCCCTTCTCTCCCTGTAGTAGAGATCATGTGGAAATCCTGGACTGGAGATGGTCAGTGAGGAGTTGGAACATTCACTGCTGCCCGTTGGTAGCAGGGGCCACTCTCACTTGGGTGTCATTGAAGGCTATGCAAGGAGAAATACAAGACACTCCAGGTCAGTCCATTCTTGCATTGCTATAAAGCAATACCTGAGGCTGGGTAATTCATAAATAGCAAAGGTTTAATTGGCTCATGGTTTTGCAGACTTTACAGGAAGCATGGTGCTGGCATCTGCTTCTGGTGAGGTCTCAGGAAGCTTACACTCCGGGCAGAAAGTGATGTGAAGCCATCAAGTCACATGGCACGGAGATGAGTAAGATAGAGACGTGGCAGGCGCCAGGCTCTTTAAACAACCAGCTCTTGTGCAAACAGAGTGAGAATGCACTCATTACTACAAGGACAGCAACAAGCAATTCATGAGGGATCCACCCTCATGACCCAAACACCTCCTACTAGGCCCATCTCCAACATTGGAAGTCATATTTCAACACACAGTTTGGAGGAGATAAACATCCAAACCGTACCAAACTCCTGCCAGTCAGGGAGGAAACAATGCTGGCATAGTGAAGAACCAGAACTCCCACTCCAACCACAAGTATTGAGGAAGACACCCCTGCCTCTGTCAAAGAGACTGAGAGGGGGACATGGAATTATTACCCCTTCTGTCAGTAATGAGGCAGCCCACTCCCCACCCCTAATCTTTCCTTTTTGGGAAAAAGTAGCTGAAACAGAAAGCTTAAATAAGAGGCCAGGTTTCAACCAAGAATCTCTCAGTGTACCAAGAACCTGAAAGATCTCAATCTCAATGAAAAAATGACAAGCAATCAATGCATACGCCAAGGTGACAGAAATGTTAGAATTATCTGAATACAATTTTAAGGTGGCCATTAAAAAATATTTCAATGAACAATTATGATCAGTCTTGAACCAGATGTAAAACACAAAGTCTCAACAAAGCAATAGAAAGGCACAGAAAAGAAAGGGAACATAGAAAGAACTAAATGGAAATTTTAGAGCTGAAAAATTAAATAACTAAAACACGAAACTCAATAGATAGACTCAAGAACACAATGGAGAGGACAGAAGAAAAAAGCAGCAATCTGGAAGAGAAGCAATGGAAATTAAACAATCTGAATAACAAACAGGAAAAATGATGAAAGAAGTTGAGCTCAGCTTTAGGGACCAGAGGGACTACAGGTAAATATCTAACTTTTGTGTCATCAGCATCTCAGAAGGAGAAGAGAAAGAGAAGAAATAAAAAATTAAAACAAATAATGGCTGAAAACATTACAAATTTGGCAAGAAACTTAGAGTCAAAACCCAAGTGAATATGACGAAGAAAAATGAAAATCCACACCAAGACACAGTATCATCAACTTCTGAAACTAAACACACTCAAAAAGTTTTTAAATGTCTTTTCTGTTGCTTTTTAAAAAATTGTTATAAGAACACCCTGAAATCTATCCTCTTAAATTTTTCAGTGTATGATACAGTATTGTTAACTATGGACACCATCTTTCACAGCAGATCTCTCAAATTTGTTCATCTTGAGTAACTGAAACTTTATGCGTACCGAATAGCAACTCCCCAGTTACCCCTGCTCCCAGTCCCAGGGAGCCAACATTCTACTCTTTGCTTGAGTATGACTGCATTGGATACCTCATATAAGTGGATTCATGCAGTAGTTGTCCTTCTATGACTGGTTTATTTCACTTAACATAATGTCTTCAAGGCTCACCTATGTTGCTATATATAGCAAAATTTACTTTTTTAAAAAAGCTGAGTAATGTTCCATTATATGTGTATACTATATCTTCTTTTTTTAAATTTTTATTTTAGGATCGGGGTACATATGCAGGTTTGTTATATAGGTGAATTCATGTCACTGAGGTTTTTTGTACAGATTATTTCATCAACCAGGTACTAAGCTCCATATCCAATACTTATTTTTTCTGCTCCTCTTCCACCTCTCAGCCTCCACCCTCAAGGGGGCCTCAGTGTTTGTTGTTCCCTTCTTTGTGTTTGTGAGTTCTCTTTATTTAGCTCCCACTTGTCAGTGACAACATGTGGTATTTGGTTTTCTCTTCCTCTATTAGTTTGCTAAGGATAATGGCCTACAGCTTCATCCATGTTCCTGCAAAAGACATGATCTTCTTCTTTTTTATGGCTGTATAGTATTCCATGGTGTATATGTACTACATTTTCTTTATCCAATTAGTCATTGATGGACATTTAGGTGGATTTGATGTCTTTGCTATTGTGAATAGCACTGCAAAGAACACATGCATGCATGTGTCTTTATGGTAGAACAATTATATTCCTCTGAGTACATACCCAGTAATAGGACTGCTGGGTTGAATGGTAGTTCTGTTTTTAGCTTTGAGTAACTGCCACACTGCTTTCCACAACAGTTTAACTAATTTACACTTCCACCTACAGTGTATAAGTGTTCCCTTTTTCTCCGCAACATTGCCAGCATCTGTTATATTTTGACTTTTTATTGATAGCCATTCTGACTTGTGTGAGATGATATTTCATGGTTTTGATTTGCATTTCTCTAATGATATTGAGCTTTTTTCATAAGCTTGTTCGCTGCATGTAGGTCTTCTTTTGAAAAGTGTCTGTTCATGTCCTTTGCCCACTTTTTATTCGCATTGTTTGTTTTTCTCTTATACATTTGTTTAGGGATCTTATAAATGCTGGATATTGAACCTAAGTCAGATGCATAGTTTGCAAATATTTTCTTCCATTCTTTAGGTTGTCTGTTTACTCTGTTGATAGTTTCTTTTGCTGTGCAGAAGCTATTAAGTTTAGTTAGAACCCATTTGTCAATATTTGCTTTTGTTGCAATTGCTTTCAGCATCTTCGTCATGAAATCTTTGCCTGTGCCTATATTCTAAATGGTATTGCCTAGGTTGTCTTTCAGGGTTTTTATAGTTTTGGGATTCACATTTAAGTCTTTAATCCATCTTGAGTTAATTTTTTATATGGTGTAAGGAAGGAGTCTAGTTTCAGTCTTTCACATATGGTTAGCCAGTTACCCCAGCACTTTTTATTGAATAGAGAGTCCTTTCCCATTGCTTGTTTTTGTAAGTTTTGTTGAAGACCAGATAGTCATAGATGTGCGGCCTTATTTCTGGGTTCTGTATTCTGTTCTGTTGGTCTATATGTCTGTTTTTGTAACAGTACCATGCTGTTTTGGTTATTGCAGCCCTGTATTATAGTTTGCCATTGAACACTGATGCAAAAAATTTTCAACAAAATACTTGTAAACTGAATTCAGTGGCACATCATAAAGCTAATTCACCATGATCAAGTAGGTTTCAGGTAACGTGATACCTCCAGTTTTGTTATTTTTGCTTAGGATTGCCTTGGCTATTTGGGGTCTTTCTGGTTCCATATGAATTTTTAAATAGTGTTTTTCTAGTTATGTGAAGCATGTCCATGGTAGTGTGATAGGAATAGCATTGAATCTATAAATTGCTTTGGGTGGTATGGCCATTTTAATGACATTGACTCTTCTTGTTCATGAGCATTGGATGTTTTTCCATTTGTTTGTGTCATCTTTGATTTATTTGAACAGTGTTTTGTAGTTCTCCTTGTAGAGAACTTTCAGTTCCTTGGTTAGCCATATTCCTGGGTATTTTATTACTTTTGTGGCATTTGTGAATATAGTTGCATTCTTGATTTGACTTTTGACTTGGCTGCTGTCAGTGTATAACAATGGTAGTGATTTTTGTACATTGATTTTGCATCCTGAAACTGCTGAAGTTGTTTATCAGCTGAAGGAGCTTTTGGGGCAAAACTATGGGGTTTTCTAGATATAGAATCATATCATCTGCAAGCAGGGGATAATTTGACTTCCTCTCTTCCTATTTGGGTGTCCTTTATTTCTTTCTATTATGTGATTGCTGTGGCCAGGGTTTCCAATACTACACTGAATAGGAGTGGTAAAGAGAGCGTCCTTACCTTGTGTTGGTTTTCAAGGGGAATGTTTCCAGCTTTTTCCCATTCAATATGATATTGGTTGTGGGTTTGTTTGTCATAGATGGCTCTTATTATTTTGAAGTATGTTTCTCCAATATCTAGTTTATTGAGGGTGTTAAACATGAAGAGATATTGAATTTTATTGAAAGTCTTTTCTGTGTCTGAGATAATCACGTGCTTTTTTGTCTTTAGCTTTGTTTATGTGATGAATCATATTTATTGATCTGCATGTGTTGAACCAACCTTGCATCCTGTGGATGAAGCCTACTTGACCATGGTGAATTAGCTTTTTGATATGTTGCTGAATTTGGTTTACAAGCATTTTGTTGAAAATTTTTGCGTCGATGTTCATCAAGAATATTGTCCTAAAATTTTCTATTTTGGTTGTGTCTCTGCCAGGTTTTGGTATCAACATGATGCTGGCCTCACAGAGTGAGTTGGAGAAAAGTCCCTCCTCCCCAATATTTTGGAATAGTTTAAATAGGAATGGTACCATCCCTTCTTTGTACATCTGGTAGAATGCAGCTGTGAATCCATCTGATCCCAGGCTTGTTTTTGTTGGTAGGCTATTTATTATTGATTCAGTTTCAGAGCTTATTATTGGACTGTTTGCGGAATCAATTTCTTTCTGTTTCAGTCTTGGGAAGTCATATGTGTCCAGGAATGTATCCATCTCTTCTAGGTTTTCTAGATTGTGTGCAAAGAGGTGTTCATAGTAGTTTCTGATGGTTATTTGTGTTTCTGTGGGGTCAGTAGTAACATCCCTTTTGTCATTTTTAATTGTTGTTTTTCAATCTTTTCTCTTTTTTTCTTTATTAGTCTAGCTAGCAGCCTATCTTACTGTTTTTGTTTTTGTTTTTTTTTCTCAAAAAGCCAATTCTTGGATTCATTGATCTTTTCAATGGTTTTTTTATGTATCTTAATTTTATTCAGTTCTGATTTTGGTCATTTCTTGTTTTCTGCTAGCTTTGGGGTTGATTTATTTGCATCTCTAATTCTTTCAGTTTATAGAATATTTTTTAACCCATTTATTCATTAAGTTGTTTTCACATCTTGGCTATTATGAAAACTGATAAAGGGAACATGGAAATGCAAATATCTCTTCTGGATTCTGATTTCAATTCTTTTGGATACCTGTCCAGAAGTGGGATAGCTGAAACATATGGTAGTCTATTCTTAATTTTTTGAGGAACCTCTATTTTCCATACTTGTTGCACCATTTTATATTCCTCATGACAGTGTACAAGGGTTCCAATACTCCTTCATCCTCACGAACACTTTTTATCTTAATTTCACAATAATAACAATTCTTAAATGTGGATTGACCATCCTTACTGTGGTTTTGATTTGCATTTACCTAATGATTAAGGACATAGAGTATTTTCTTAATTTACTTGTGGATCATTTGTATTTCTTCTTTGGGGATATGTCCATTCAAGTCTTTTGCCCCTTTTTTGAAATTAATTTTATTATTTTATTTAGTATGGGTATATAATAGATTTATGTATTTATAGAGTACACATGATATTTTGATAGAGGCATACAATGTGTAATATAGTCACATCAGGGTAATTGAGATATTCACCACCTCAAGCATCTATTTTTTGTGTGTGTTAGGAACATTCAAATTCTACTATTTTCACTACTTAAAAATATAGAATAAATTATTGTTGAGTGTAGTTATCCTGTTATACTATCAAATAGTAGATCTTATTCATTCTATCTAACTGTATTTTTACACCCATTAACCATCCCCACTCCCTGCCGCCCTGCCGCCCCAGTCTCTGTTACCCTTCTCAGCCACTGGTAACAGTCATTCTATTCGCTATCTTTGTGAGTTAAATTGCTTTAAATTTTAGCTACCACCTATGAATGAGAATATGAAAAATTTATCTTTCTGTGCCTGGCTTATTTTACTTCACATAATATTCTATAGTTCTACTCATGTTGTTGCAAATGACAGGATTTCATTCTTTTTATGGCTGAATAATATTCCATTGTGTATTTTATCATTATTTTAGAGTGTACTTCCTCTACTTATTAAAAAAAAAAAGTTAGCAGTAAAACTGCCTCAGGCAGTCCTGTCAGAAATAAGGCATTGCTATCATAGGAGATGACAGCTCCATAGGTGTTATTGCTCCTGAAGACCTTTCAGTGGGACAAGATGTGGAGGTGGAAGACAGTAATACTGATGATTCTGACCCTGTGCAGACCTAGGCTAATATATGCATTTACATCAAGTTTTTACCAAAAACTTTTTAAAGTTAAAAAGTTAAAAAGAGAAAAAAGCTTATAGAATAAGAACACAAGGGAAGCAAACACTTGTCTACAGCTGTACAATGTGTTTGTGTTTTAAGCTAAGTGCTATTACAATAGTCAAAAAGTTAAATAAGTTAAAACATTTGTAAAGTTAAAAAAATACAGTCAGCTAAGGTTAATTCTTATTGAAAAAAGAAAAACATGTTTAATATACAGTATTTATAAAGTCTACAGTAGTGTATAGCAATGTCCTAGGACTTCACATTCACTTATCACACACTCACTGATTCACCTAAACAAGTTCCAGTCCTGTAAGCCTCCTTCATGGTAAGTGCCCTACTCAGTTATACTATTTTATAATAATTTATACAGTATTTTTACTGCACCTTTTCTATTTTTAAATATGTTTAGATAGACAAATACTTACCATTGTGTTAGAATTGCCTACAGTATTCAGTACAGTAACATGCTGTATAGGTCTGTAGCCTAGGAGTAATAGGCTATGCCACATAGCCTAGGTGTGTAGTAGGTGATACCATCTAGACTTGTGCCTAGATGTGTACGCAACTACAAAATAGCCTAAGGAAGCATTTCGCAGAATCTATCCCCACCATTAAGTGTTGCATGACTGTGTTAGAAAAAAGGAAAAATCACAAATCAAAATCTAAACTCTTATCTCACAAACCTAGAAACAGAACAGAAAAATAAACTCAAAGTAAGAATAAATATGTAAATGACAAATATAAGAGCAGAAATCAATGAAGTTGAAAACAGAAAATGGTAGAAAACATTAATGAAACAAAGAGCTGGTTCTTTGAAAATATAAAAGAAATTGACAACCCAAAGGAAGACTAACAAAGGAAAAAAAGAGAAAAGCCATACATTATCAATATCAATAAAGCAAAGGTCAGAGCCTTTCAACTAATAGTTCTGGAACAACTGAATATCCATAAAAATACAAATAAAATGAAATAACTTTTTTTTTTTTTTTTTTGAGACGGAGTCTAACTCTGTCGTCAAGGCTGGAGTGCAGTGACGTGATCTCGACTCACTGCAAGCTCTGCCTCCCGAGTTCATGTCATTCTCCTGCCTCAGCCTCCCGAGTAGCTGGGACTACAGGCGCCCGCCACCATGCCCAGCTAATTTTTTGTATTTTTAGTAGAGACGGGGTTTCACCGTGTGTTAGCCAGGATGATCTCGATCTCCTGACCTCGTGATCCACCCGCCTCGGCCTCCCAAAGTGCTGGGATTACAGGCGTGAGCCACCATGCCCAGCCACAATGAAATAACTTTGACCTAAGCCCAACACCTTTGGCAAAAATTAACTCAAAATAAGTCATGAACATAAATGTAAAGTGTAAAGTTATAATACTTTTTCAAAGAATAGGAGAAAATCTTGGGACTCCAGGATTAGGCAAAGAGTTATTAGAATTGACACCAAATCACATTTCCACAAGACTAAAGATGCTTGTTCAAGTCAGTCTCAGTGGCTCACACCTGTCATCCTAGCACTTTGGTAGGCCAAGGCAGGAGGATCGCTTGAGCCCAGGAGTTTGAGAATAGTCTGAGACCTCATCTCTATAAAAAATGACCAGTTATCTAGGCATGGTGGCAGACATCTGTAGTCCCAGCTACTCAGGAAGCTGAGGTGGGATGATTGCTTGAGCCCAGGAGGTTGAGGCTGCAGTGAGCTGTGATCACACCACTGCACTCTAGCCTGGGCAACAGAGAAAGACCCTGTCTAAAAAAAAAAAAAAAAAAAGTCCATTTTGTGAAAGGCCCTGTTAAGAGGATAAAAGTATACACTGAAGAGTAGGAAAACATACTTGCTAACCATATATCTGACAAAGGACTAGTATCTCAAATACATTAAAGAACACTGAAATCTCAACAATGTAAAATCAAACAATTTAATTAGAACATGGGCAAGGGACACAAAAAGTCATTTCACTGAAGATACACAGATTTCAAAAAATGCTTAAAGTTATTATCCATAATAGAAATGCAAATTTAACTCATAATGTGAGGTCACTGTACACCTTTTATAATGGCCAAAATTAAAAATAGTAACAACATCAAATGCTGGCAAATATGCAGAGGAGTTGGATTACAGTGCTGAATCCACACAATGATCTGAATTAATTTCCACAGAATCATGCAGAGTAAAAAAAACATTCTCAAGAGTTTTATATTGTACAATTTTTTACATAACATTCTTGAAATGATACAGTTATATAAATGGAGAACAAATTAATGGCTTCTAGAAATTAAGGAGAGTATGTGGTGTCTATACAAGGGCAATATGATACATGTATGCATTGTAGAATGATTAAATCTGGCTAATTAACATATCTATTGCCTCACGTACTTTTCTTTGTAGTGAAAACGATAAAAATAAATTAGGGCATTCAGAAGACCAACAGGTATATGAAAACATGCTCAACATCACTAATCATCAGGGAAATGCAAGTCAAAGCCACAATGAGATATCATCTTACTGCAGTTAGAATGGCTATTATCAAAAAGACACAAAATAAGAAATGCTGTCGAGGATACAGAGAAAAGGGAGCTCTCATAGGCTGTAGGTGGGATGTAAAGTAGTACAGCCATCATGGACAACAGTATACAGACTCTGCAGAAAACTAAAAATAGAACTACCATATGATCCAGAGATCCCACTACTGGGTCTTTATTCAAAGGGAAGAAAATCAGTATATCAAAGGAATACTTGCACCCTCATGTTTATTGCAGCACTATTCATGATAGTTGAGATAAGGAATCAAATTAAGTGTCCGTCAATGAGTGAATGGATTTTTTTTAATGTGGTATATATACACAATGTAAATATTGCCATTTATCCATAAAAAAAATAAAGAATGAAAACCTGGCATGGTGGTTCATGCCGGTAATCCCAGCACTTTGGGAGGCCAAGATGGGCAAATCACTTGAGGTCAGGAGTTTGAGACCAGCCTGGCCAACAATGCGAAACCCTGTCTCTACTAAAAATGCCAAAATTAGCTGGGTGGGGTGGCATGCACCTATAGTCCTAGCTACTTGGTAGGAGAATTGCTTGAACCTGGGAAGCAGAGGTTTCAGTGAGCCTAAATCATGCCACTGGGTGACATTCCAGCCTGGGTGACAGAGTGAGACTCTGTCTTAAAATATATATATATATAAAATGAAAAATAAAACATGAAATCCTGTCATCTGCCCCAACATAAATGGAACTGGAGGTCATTACGTTAAGTGAAATAAGCCAGGCACAGAAAGACAAATATTGCATGTTCACACTCATTTGTGGGAGCTTAAAAAATTAATCTCATGATAGTAGATAGTAGAATGATAGTTATCAGAGGCTAGGAAGGGTGACAGGGATGAAGTGAGCTTGGTTAATAGTACAAACATATGATTACACAGGAGTAAGTTCTAGTGTTTGCTAGCATAGTAAGGTGACTACAGTTAACAAATATACTGCAAATTTTTTTTTTATTTCCAACTTTTAAGTTCTGGGATACATGTACAGGATGTGCAGGTTTGTTACATAGGTAAAAGTGTGCCATGGTGATTTGCTGCAGAGATCATCCCATCACCTAGATATTAAGCCCATCATTAGCTATTCTTCCTGCTGTCCCTCCTCCCACCCCCAATGCTCCAACAGGCCCCACATGTTGTTCCCCCTCCGTGTGTCCATGTGTTCTCTGTGAGAACAGGTGGTACTTGCTTTTCTGCTCCTATGTTTGTTTGCTGAGAATAATAGCTTTCAGCTCCATCCATGTCCCTGCAATGAGATGATTTTGTTTCTTTTTATGACTGCATAGTATTCCACAGTGTATATGTACCATCTACTGCAAATTTCAAATTCGCTAGAAGAGAATATTCAAAATGTTCCCAACACAAAGAAATGATAAATATTCAAGGTGATGGATATTTTAAATACCCTGATCTGATCATTACATATTATAAGAGTATATCAAAATCTCACATGTCTACCATAAATAGGCACAATTAATATATAAATAAATCTTTTTAAAGTAAAAAATAAATTCTTTTAGCAATTTTGAAATATACTGTATATTATTATCAACTATAATGACCACATTGTGCAACAGATCCTATAAATATATATAATTATTATTTGTCAATTAAAAATATATATATTTTAAAGGACAACATAAAGATCTTTGTGGTGATGAGAATATTTCATATTGTGACTTTATGTCAAGATGTCATAATAGCAATATCCTGGTTGTAATTCTGCAAGATGTTACCACTGGGGGAAACTGACTAAGCAGTACATGGGAATACCCTGTATTTATTTATCACCACTACTGTGAATCTGCAATTATCTCAAAATAAAAAGTTGAATTTATAAAAAAGACAAAGAATAGCAGGCAGAAAGAAACAATATAGTATTTTAAAAGATAGACTTCAAGGTAGATTGAAATGAAAAAAATGAAAATACAGTACATATTAAAAAGGCAAAACTATATGAATATACAAAGTCAATTTTAAGGCAAAAATAATATAAAGAGGAATTCATAATAATGAAAGAATGAATTTTAAAAGATGATATGGCAGTTCTAAATATATTTGACCCTAATAACACAGCTTCAGAATATCAATAACAAATTGAAAACCAATCACATACATATGATTGGCAATTTTGATACACTTCTCTTCGGAACTGCAAATTAAGCCGAAAACATTAATAAAATAAAATTATAGAATATTTGAAAAACATAATGAACAAACTTGACCTAATGAACATATATAAAACACTAAGTGTAAATAATGCAGAATACACAGTAATCCAAGTGTCCTCGGAACATTTACCATTATTGATCATAGCAAAGGCCATTAAGCAAGTTTCAACAAATTTCAAACAACTGAATTTACACAATATTCTTTCTGATTACAATGAAAGAAAACTAGAAATTTTAAAAAACATAATTAGCAATACTTGTCTAGGTGCAGTGGCTCACAGCTGTAATCCCAGCACTTTGGGAGGCCAAGCTGGGAGGATCGCTTGAGACCAGGAGTTGAAGACCAGCCTAGGCAGCAACATACTGGGACATCATCTCTAAAAAAAAAAAATGAAAAAATTTAGCCAGGTGTAATAGTGCCCATATGTAGCCCCAGTTACTTAGGAGGCTGAGATGGGATGATCACTTGAGTCCAGAAGGTCAAAGCTGCTGTGAGAAGTGATCACACCGCTGCACTGCACTCCAGGCTGGGCGACAAAAGGAGACCCTGTTACAAACAAACAAACAGAAAGAGAGAGAGAGAGAGAGAGAGAGAGAGAGAAAGAGAGAGAGAGAGAAAGAACGAATGAACAGAGAGAGGGAGGGAGGGAGGGAGGGAGGAAGGAAGGAAGGAAGGAAGGAAGGAAGGAAGGAAGGAAGGATTACATATAGTATTTTAATAATTCATGAATCAAAAAAGAAATAACAATGGAGATATTTTAAAAGTTAAACTAAGTGGTAATGAGTGGGTCGTATCAAAACTTGTGAGATGTAGCTAAAGCAGTGATTATAGGGAATAAAAAGTTTCAAATATATGTACACATATGTATGTGTGTATATAAGCAGAAGTAAATTAAAGCAAAATATACAAAACAAGAATAACTCAAATTTGCTTTTAACAATTAATAAAACTGATAAACTTCTAGTAAGTTTGATCAAGGAAAATGAAAGGAAACAAAAATCACCCATATCAGAAATCAAGAAGAGGACATTAATGTAGATCTAACAAATATCAAAATGGTAAGAGTAATAGAATAATAAAACAAATTTATATCAATAGATTTGAAAATTAAGATGCAATGAATAAAGTATTTGAAAAACACAATGTACCAAAACAAACACAAAAAGAAATAAATTGACCAGGCAGGATGGCTCACACCTATAATCCCAGGACTTTGGGAGGCCAAGGCGGGCGTATCTCTTGAGATCAGGAGTTCAAGACCAGCTTGGTTAATATGGTGAAACCCCATCTCTATCAAAAATACAAAACTTAACCAGGCATGGTGGCCCACACCTGTAATCCCAGCTACTCGGGAAGCTGACGGGGAGAATCACTTGAACCTGGGAGGCAGAGGTTGCAGTGAGCCGAGATCATGCCACTGCACTCGAGCCTGGATGACAGAGCGAGACTCCATCTAAAAAAAAAGAAAGAAAGAAATCTGAATACGTTGATAGTCAATTAAGCTTCCCATAAAGTAAACTCCAGATCCAAGTAATGTCAGGGGTTATTTCATTCAAAGAAATAAGGAAGAAATAACACTAATCTTACATGAACTCCCCCAGAATATAGAGAAAGTGTGAACTCTTATCAGCTTGCTTTATGATGCCACCACCCTAACCTTGATTTCAAAATCCATTAAGGACATTATACAAAAGGGAATTAAAAGACAGGATATCTCACGAATATACTTGCAAAAATCCTAAACAAAATATAAACAAATCAGATTCAACACTGTAATAAAATAAAATGTTTTAATCAAGTGGCGTTTGTTCTAGGAATGTAAGATTAGCTTCACATTGGATAATTAGTTAATATTGGCAGAAGAGAGGACAGAAACGTGACCATATCGCAAGATGTGGAAAGGCATACAATAAAATTCAAAACCTATTCATGTTGTTAAAAAGTCAGCAAATTAAGAATTTTAAAAATTAATATGATAAAGTCATTTGCAAGAAAAACTCCAGTAAACAGCATACTTCATAGTGAAATAATAAAACCTTTCCCCCTGCTCTTTTGAGCTAATTTTCCCCATACAATATTGTAAATTATTACCATTTCTATTCAATATCATGTTCATCTTCCTAGCCAAATAATCATCAACCAATCAATCAATGGTAGATATATTTCAAATAGAGAAGTAGAATTTTAATATGCACATATCCTTAAGTACATAAAACTTAAAGGGCCCTAAAATTATTAAAATTAATAAGTATAAGTAACAATTTCACCAGATATAAAGTCAATATAAAATTAATTTTGTTTTTATATTCTAGCAATAATGAATTGAAAATTAAGATAAAGAGATCATAGTCACAATGCCACCAAATACCTTAAGTAACTGAAAATAAATGTATTGAAATATGTGCAGGATTTCCATATTGGAAAACTAACAAATATTGCTAAGAGAATTTAAAGATCGGAATAAATGCAGAAAAGTAATATATTCATGGATGGGAGGACTCAATGCTTTTAAAATACTAATTTATCCATAACTGATCTATACATACAATGCAATCCTATTAAAAAGTCCGCCATTCTTAGAAGTTGACAATGAGATTCTAGAACATGGTGGAAGAACTAAGGGACTTCATATCAGGTTTTATGATGTATTATGATGTTGCAATAATTAAGAAGTGTATTTTAGCAAAAAATTTAACAAACTTCATCCAATAGGAAGGATAGAAAATTCAGAAGCAATCACACACACATGCAGTCAGTTGACTTCAATAAATGTACCACAGCAATACAACAGGAAAAGGATTTTTAAATTTTAAATTAATGGTGCTGGGTTCATTGATATCCATATAACACAACATGAGCCTTCAACCTTACTTCATGACATATACATACAAAGAAATTCCAGATGGATTATAGATAAAAGTGATAATACATCTTCCAGAAAAAGTTTCACAAACATGAGGTAGGAAAATATTTATTAAACTGAAAATAAAAAGCATTAGCCATAAAGAAAAGGTTTGAAGTAATTGATCAATTGGATTAAATCATATTAAGAACTTCTTTTCCCTTTTAGCTCTTATTGAATATATTTATGATATATAACATGTTTTAATGTATATATATATAGTGAAATCATTACTAAAGTTAAGCAAATTAACATATCCATCCCCTCACATGGCTACTCCTCCTTCCCCTACCACTTTTTTTGGTGTGGTAAGAGCACTTAAAATCTACTATCTTAGCACATTTCCAGTATATAATACAATATTAATAACTATAATCCTCACTGTATATTAGATTCTAGACTTATTCATCCTATATAACTGTAACTTTTTACTCCGTGACCTACATCTACTCATTTAACACCCCCTGCACTGCTAGACACAAGAGTACAAACTGTTTGATTTAATTGAATAAGTTCAAGAACAGCAAAATTAATGTATAGTTATAGAAGTCAGAATCGGCATTATTTTTGTCGGGGTGGATGCACATGGGCGTTATTGACTGAGAAGGTACAGGATCCTGTTCGTATGCTGAGAAATATTTCTTTTTTCTTTTTTTTTTTTTTTTTGAGATGGAGTCTTCCTCTGTCTCCCAGGCTGGAGTGCAGTGGCGCTGTCTCGGCTCACTGCAAGCTCTGCCTCCCGGGTTCACGCTATTCTCCTGCCTCAGCATCCCTAGCAGCTGAGACTACAGGCGCCCGCCACGACGCCCAGCTAATTTTTTGTATTTTTAGTAGAGACGGGGTTTCACCATGTGAGCCAGGATGGCCTTGATCTCCTGACCTTGTGATCCGCCTGCCTCGGTCTCCCAAAGTGCTGGGATTACAGGCGTGAGCCACCGTGCCTGGCCGAGAAAGAGTTCTATCTTCATCTTTGTGGTTGCATTTGTGCATAAAAATAAAATCACAGAAGCAATATATAATTAAGATTTTGACAGTCTTATTCCTGTGGGTTAAATTTTAATGTAATTTTCAAATATTTAAAAAATGCTAACAAACATTGTCAATGCTACCGGGCAGGGTTCTCTTTCAACTAACTTCAGCTAATAGCCATAGGTTAGAAAAGAGGAACATTTTCAGTTGATGATGTTTTGCCTTAAATTGCCATATTCATTGATTCATGTTTTCTCTTAGGTGTAAATTTAGCTTTATGTGACATTTGTGGTGGGTGTTTATGATTCATCCTAGTGCTGATCATCTGACAACATTAAGAAAGGCTATTAAAGATATGGGAACATTAGCTTTGTTGTTCTCATTCAAGAAACACTGTCTTCTCTGCCTGCATTAGGTTATGGACTGAGGTTAAGAGATGGATGACACAACCCCTAAGCGATAGGAGTTTGCAGTCTAATGGAGGAGATGGCTAACTTAGAAGATGAGAATAAAAAAAGTACAATGTCAGAATAGGCACAGAGTGCCAAGAGAATACAGAAAAAAGAGATACCGTTTACCTACTTAGCACTACAACAACAGAACCACAAAGTACATTACAAGATGATCTCCATAATGAGAACCTCTAAAAGTCTGTGGATAAATTTCAAACATTTCCTAATATCATGCCAAGATCTAGCGGATGATGGCACAGGGGGTGGCAGTCACAGACCAAGAATTGTGCTGCAAAGAAGGAGGCCATCAATTTGGGGTTAAATCTATGGTAGCAGATATCAAAGAAATAAAAGTAGTTAATGTAAGTCTAAGTAGATAAAGCTATTAAAATCTAGAAATATCAGTGAGTTGGATGAGAGATGGAGAAATGGAGAAAAAGATTTTGGCCACAGGCCTCTACAGAAGTTGGGCCTTTGGATAGCAGGCATAAAATACCAGTTTAACAATGAACCGATTGACTTCTTAGATAGGGGTTCATTAAACCACCCCTGGAGAACCACAACTCCTTTTAGAAAATGAACAGGCCTCAGCTAATAATGTACATCATAGAGATATACCTGGTGATAGTAACTGAGCAGGTAAAGGTAGTTGAGTGGATCCTAATAACAGTTTTTCAACAATTATGGATCTATGTCTAGGCAGTTTATTAAAGTTCATTCATAGCTTCACACTCTATAGTATCTCCACAAGATAAATTGCATGTGTTGAATAAGGGATGTATTAAGGGATTCCCTGGCTGGGTGTGGTGGCTCACACCTGTAATACCAGCACTTTGGGAGGCCAAGGCAGGTAGATCCTTTGAGGTCAGGACAACATGGTGAAAGCCTGTCTCTGCTAAAACTACAAAAATTAGCCAGTCATGGTGGCAAAGCCTGTAATCCCAGATACCTTGGGGGCTGATGTAGGAGAATTGCTTGAACCTAGGAGGCAGAGGTTGCAGTGAGCCAAGATAGCACCAAAGCACTCCAGCCTGGGACACAGAGTTACACTCTGTGTCCCCCCTCCCCCCACAAAAAAAAGGATTTCCTTGGACCTTTTCTAAAGTTAATTTCTTAAGCTGCAAAGGATAATTCAAGTGCATAGTTAAAAGCTCAGTCTCTTGCCCAATCTACTGTTGACATCCTAGAAGCTTGCAAAGATGCAGATTGATGGTACAGTGTTTCACGTAGAAGACCGGCTTGGCAATAACTAAGAAGGCAGTAGTTTATCCCATTCTTTCAATTTGCTTCCAGAGTGAAACTTCTGCGTTCCAACACCTGTTCTCTACTCTTCTTTTTATATCTTCTGGGGTATGATGGTTTTTAAATTGTATTTTTACCCTAACTGGAAATAAGTTGATTTAAAAAAAAAAAAACTGAATGGATTTTAACTCCTTATCTCCCATCTAGAGAAGCATGTTGAAGAACAGTGTCAAACTGAAGTTGGTATTTGAAGTATGAAGCAACTTTAACAGCTACCATGTATTGAGTGTTCACTCTGTCTCAGGTAAATTAGTCTTACATGAGGAAGGTGATATAACCTACATTTTGCAGATTAAGGAACAGGGATTCCAAAAGTCAAATGATAATGTACAGTCAGTGAGTGACGCGCACGGGATTTAAAAGCAGGATTTTGACTTCCAAGTTTAGGATTTTAAGCCACACACTGTTCTGCTTCTCAGCACGAGACAGACAGACACAACAGACTTTGTGCCTTTGACCGCCTCTCTTCTTTTCCTCTTTGGCGTCCCTCTGTGCCACTACCAGAGCTTAGCATGCTGTTGGGAATATCTGGACTGGAGGCCTGCTCTTGGTCTAGATCAAACAGAGAAATGCAAAGCAGCATAAAATAGTTAATGTCTGTTCAACTGTGCTACTGATTCTTTGATTTGTTTTCTCCTTCTTCTGCAAGATACTCTTTGCTCTGAGTGACAGTCCCAAAGATCTTGTTTGTCAGTGGCTACTGTACATTTTATAGAGTTGTATTCTGCTGGGATATTATGCCCCAGAAGTCTACTGAATTTGACTTTATATTAACCTCGTTCATCTTTGGATAGGTTCTTGTTAAAGGGAACAAAAATAACCAAAGACTTCTTATCATATAGAAGCTTTTGGTTGTGTAATCATTGGCCTTTAAAGAGTTTTTTGAGGTAGCGTTCTGTTTCCTTTGTCCTCTCTCCTCCAGTCAGTATTCCTGAAGCAACAAAAGTAAAATGTAGCTCCAACTTTAGTTTAAAATAAACTGAGTTTATTTTTCCTATTTGTATTTCTAGGGAAGTTGGACCAGAAAACGTGTTATGAAGTTGGTTTCGTGATTTAGTACATCAAAGTCTTTTTATGTTAGACTTACAGACTAGAGAAAGACGGAAAAGAAATCACAGAAGTTACATTATACAGTTTTCAGATCATTTTAAGACTATAATAAAGTTATGTTAATGCATTCTCAGACTTTTTGGTAAAGGTATATTTTCAAAAATCTAATAATACAATCTTTAAATAAACTTATTTAATCATAGTATATTTTAATCTATTTCACTTTAAGTATGAATATTAAAATTGGAAAAATATATATGCATATGTGAGTTTACATAATGACAGTGATCTTATTTCATGCTTCTCTTTTCCTATTTAATTATGCAAACTATCCTTTGAAACCTGAAATGATTGTATAAGCACTGCATAATAGCTACATAAAAATAATGTGGAATTTTAATTCCTGAATATACAAATTGGGAACAGAATTGGACAAAATAGGGGAGAAAAGGATAAAAAGACAATCCGTTCTAAGTCTTGTCTCTAAGTCTGTGACCTTAGATAAATTTCTTTGTATTCTGTAAGATACAGGCAAAAACTGCCCCCTATCTATCTTTTGGAGCTGCTGCAAGATTTATTAAACTAGGGGGAAAAAGGCAAAACAAAAGCTGTTTAGAGGTGTGATGAGATAGAGGGTACACAAATCCAAGACAGTTTGTTATCTCTAAGGGGTGTCTAAAGTAGAATTAACTTTCATAACATCCTTATGAGTTAGGTAGATAATCTTAGCCCTATTTTTAAAGATAAGAGGGCTTATGTTCTCCTACTAGCACCACTTACATTGGGTGTATGAGAAGGGATACAATTATTGGATTCAGAGCTAGGTCTGTATTTGTTGATATCTGAAAGTATTTTAAGGAACAGCTTTTTAAAAATCCCATCATTCTGTTGGCAGGCAATGAGAATAGCCTGCATATTATTCTCCCCAGTTTTCTTTCCGTGGTTCTTCATGAAATTGATCTGAAATGCAAGACAAGACACCTTGTCTCAATGGTATCCAAGGGGAGCCAAGTATTTTGAGAACTATTAAAAGACATTGTTCCAATGATGAGGTGTATAATGTGATTTAGTGCAAACTGAAGCCAAAGTAGCCATCAGAAATCAAGAGACTTAGGAGAGAGGGAAGACAAAAAACCAATGAGACAGTTAACCTGTAGCTTATGCCGTAAGATTATGTGGGGAGTGGTTATACCACTCTCTTTAACATTACTCTCCACACACAAAATAAAAGCAAATAGAAATGGCGAGTATATATACATTTCCCTCAGCCTAAAAAAAGTGTTCACTTGTTCCCAAAATTGCTTGCTCAACATTACTAAAAATGATTCAAGCTAATTAGAGAGCCTGACACATAGAATATCATCAATAAGTGTTATCTGTTATTAGTTGGATTTGGAGTAAAACAGTATTTCATAAAACTAAGAACATACTAGGAATAAGAATGACTATTGCAGAAGCCTTGTCTCTGCACTAATTGCTGTGTGACCCTAGATAGTTACTTAATATCATCTGTGAAGTGGGGGAAATGATAGTACTTATCTGAGATAAGCTTTGTAACAAAAAAGGCATGAGCTGGTACATTTAAACTCCATAGCATAGTTGCTGGCAGAGGGTATATATCTGATTTACGAAATATTAGTTACTAAGAGTTGTGCTCCTAGGCTTGTTATACTGGTACCGCCCAGCTAGCCAGCCATTATTTCCTGGGCACTTAATAAGTTAGTCAGTGAAAGAAATGTTGAAATGAGGTTAATAAGGAGGATATGGCCTTTGTCCACATGTAGATTTTTTGGAAGTTATTAACAAAGAACAGGTTTAAGTAAAATTATTAAATGCTGTAATACACACTTAGAAAGATCTGGCAAGAGACGGATACAGAAAATGTAGAATAAATTTCTTCTTTAGGCAGAGGTTCAGGAAAGGTCTCTCTGAGGTTGTATATTTAAAGTGAAGGTCTCAAAGAAGAGGAGTCAGCCTTGGGAAGTGGGTTGGAGGATGGATGTTCTAGGCAGGCGGAATAGCATGGGCAAAGTCATGAACTGGAAAAAACCAGACACATCAGAGGAAAGGATAGCCCCTAATGGTTGGCGGTTTTTTTTTTTTCAGACGGAGTCTCGCTCTGTCGCCCAGGCTGGAGTGCAGTGGCCGGATCTCAGCTCACTGCAAGCTCCGCCTCCCGGGTTCCCGCCATTCTCCTGCCTCAGCCTCCTGAGTAGCTGGGACTACAGGCGCCCGCCACCTCGCCCGGCTAGTTTTTTGTATTTTTTTAGTAGAGACGGGGTTTCACTGTGTTAGCCAAGATGGTCTCGATCTCCTGACCTCATGATCCACCCGTCTCGGCCTCCCAAAGTGCTGGGATTACAGGCTTGAGCCACCGCGCCCGGCCTGGTTGGCGTTGTAGAATGAGGGTAGAGAATCCTGCCAAGTGTGATTGAGAAGTGAGTACTTGGTCAGCCACGGTAAGGAGTTTGGATATTATTCCATTTGTGATGGTAAGCTGGCAGGAAGTATTAAGCAGTTATAATAAATTATATTTTTGATACTTTTGAAAGACTACTTTTGCTGCTTTGTAGGGCAGAGTGTCCACACTTTTTTGATTGTGCACACCAATCAGTATACAATGACTAAATGTTCATATTCATTGTCTTTCTGCCTCTGCTTCTTTCTCTATCTGCCTCTGTCTCTCTCTTTATACATATATATGCATACGTATACATGTTTATATTGTATATAAAGCTATATATAACATAGGTATACTCATCAATAAATATTTTAGCAAGGCTAATTTTTAATCCTTCTGATTAAAACTAAATATATCACCAAATTATTATTTTCATTGTGCACAAAAATGGATCATCTATGTGTGCTTGTGCCCTTATACTGATGCCATCTTTGGAGATGACTATTGGAGAGAAGGAATGGAATAGTGCAATTATGGAGTAGAGTGAGCAGGAAGAGGCTGTTGTGGTAGTCCAGATGAGAAATGATGATAACTTAGACTACGTCGTGGCGTATTTGTCACGTTCACAATGAAAAGACTCCTTATTGGAATTACAGATTTATGTTCTCTACTAGCCTTTGATATCAATTACTTTCCTAACAAGTGACTCATTCTTATTATATTATATTATTAAAAACCTATTGGATTGCTTAGTGGGTTGTTGGATTGAAAACATCTTGAAATAGACTTCCCTCCATGATTAGCGTATTTATTGTAGTCTTCTGGAAAAGGGGAATAATTTAGGAAATTACTGGTACTTTCCTCTTCTATTTGTTGGCAGAAGTAAATGGGGAGCAGAGCCATAAAAAATAAAATGAATCTATCTATCTACATAAGAACAATACAACTTGCAGCCAATTTCATCCACACTTGTGTAACTTCTGTCTCAAATGAATAATTAAAATCAGGCATTAAAAACTTGCCTGCTCTCTATGAACTCCCAGCAAATGGACTGCAAATGCTTTCACTTTAAAGGGATCATTCTGACAGGTGTGTTCGAAAAGAGGTTGTAAATTCTGGGAAGGAAAAATCAACTCTACTTGTACCAGCATTCTTCAGGATGCTCTTCCATTTTGAAACCAAAATAACATAAATTTTGGTAGGGCAATAATAGACTAAGGCCAGGAAATCTGAATCTACTAATGTCTTCTTTTCCATTTTGCTTCTTCCAGCCTATATTTGGATGAGAATTTATTTGGGTTCTGATTCTTTAATCTGGTTTTCCTTTCTTGGAGGAATTCCCACGTACTTATCCAGACTGGAAAGGAGGTTAGCAGGGCATAGAAAGAAGTCATTAAGTAAATGATCCTGCAAAGCTCTAAAAACCTTTCTGAGGAAAGAAAAAACGACCGCTCTGGGTTTTGACAAAGAACATTTGCAATTTGGGGAGGAGAGAGGACCTCTGGCTCTCCTCTCCTCCATCTAGAGGCCATAGCCTGCCAGACAGCCTTTCTGTTTTAGAAGATCCAGGCATAAAGGTGTTTTTGCTTGTATTTCTTCTTTAACGACAAATGGAACATTCTTTTGTCGTTTTAGGTACTCAAGTTTAATGGCTTAGAAGCCTGCCCTCCTTGCATTTGCAGTTTTCCTGCACTGGTCATAAGAACAATAACTTAGGTCGATATTTTACAACACCTCTCTGGATTGGTATAACAGACATTTTCTTGGACATTAGAAAGAATTTAATTAATTGAAGAGTAATTATCCCTCTGTATTACTTTGAACTTGGCCTCATCGCAAACACAGTATACAGATTTTTCAGTGAGGTTATCATTCAAAGTGTGAAAATGAACGAAAATGTTAACTAGAAACTAGAATTGGTACTATTTTCTTGTGTCATTCATTCATTCAATCAGTAAATATTCATTAAATAATGTAATAACTACCATGTACATAAGAGAATATTACGTATATGAAGACTGCAAAGAACTCTGAAACCATTTCAACCCTTAGAAGCAAACTGTCTACTTTAAAAAGGATTGGATTTTGAGAAATTCTTTGCCATTTTCAAAGCCCATTCACCAGCTATAAATCTTCATCTGAACTTATGAACAGTAGCAGAGGTGCTAGGCTGGGCACATACTATAATCATACAATTATAGAATTTTAGGAGCGGTAGGGATTTTAGAGGTCCTCTAATGTGACCATTTAATTTTAAAGCTTAGGAAGCTAAGAGATTGTGATTTGTCTGAGGTCCCAAAGCAAACCACTGGCAGAGCACCATCACAGACTTTCTAATAGGGATCGCAAAGCATGTGACAGTAGCACTGGATCAGGCACCGAATGACACAGAACAACTATAAGTACTGTGCCTCCTTTCCTGTATGTATTTGTTATGCAGATATGCGTTAGACTCACAATACACATTTATTGAACTAATGACTGGCAGATTTCCTCCCATGTAGGATACTGTGCCATCTACTGAGGAAAATGATAAACAAAAACCAGATCACTTCCTCCAAGTTGCTCTAAATTTGATCTTCCTGTCCTCAGTGAGTTTGCAGTCTCTTAGGGAAACCAAGATATATCTGCTTAAAAAACGCCCAGTGGAAAGCGTTTTCTTAAATATGATTGCATGCACGAAGATTGGGTTCAAATTCAATGAATGCTTTAGGAGGTTAGGAGAGAAATCTAAGCGTTGTAATTGATGGGAAAAAAATCCCCCAAACTAAAACACACACACACACACACACACACACACACACACACACACACACGATCATTTAATTACATCACTCTCTGCTGCTGCCTTTCCGAGATCTCCCCCAAGGTGGGACACACAGCCTGTGCTCCGGGTAAGGTCAAGATGCCAACTCAGGAAGCATAAGAGAGGGGAAGAGCAGAAGCCCACCCATCTGTATCTCCTCAACTAGCAAAGACGAGAAAGACGGAGAAAAAAGGAAACAGCAACACAGACTGATAGAAACAATAAAGCAGGAATAGGAAGCTCCCGACACAGCGACTGCTCCGGGAGCCCGGGGTCGACCGCCCCCGCGGGCAGGGTGCGCGGACTCAGCGGTGGGACCCG
>NW_012099377.1:136987-139235 GCF_000951045.1 Mandrillus leucophaeus | reverse complement strand
TCGACCCCTAGGGGCTTTTCTCACCAGGGGCCGCCAGGCAGGGCTCCTGCCACGCCCCTGCCCCTCGTAGTGCGCCCCCTGTTCTCAGTGGCCCCCGGGGACCGAGCGCTGTCCCTGGAGCGGGCTCGGGGCACTGGAGCATCCGTGGCGGTTGCTGCACGCTCCGGCCGGAGGAGACGGAGCGGTGCGGATCAGGAGAAGGCAGAACGGGGAGAGGGCGCGAGTCGGAGCCCCCGGGGAGTGCTTAGAGATGGAGGGCAGCAGGAGCCTGGTACTCGGGAGCGGGACCCGGACAAAGCCACCCGCTTCCGGATGGAGGAGCTGAGGCTGACCAGCACCACGTTTGCTCTGACGGGAGACTCAGCACACAACCAAGCCATGGTCCACTGGTCTGGCCACAACAGCAGCGTGAGTAGAATGGGACTAAGGGCAAAGGGGTGGAAAGATGGAAAGGGTTAAAGTCGGCTGTGTGATCTGGTGGAGAACTGGGGGGAAATAGGGTTTCTGGACTTGGGAGATGCTGCAAACTGGTCTTTGCCCACTTCCCCCAAGAGTTAACATCACCTGCTAGGAGACTAGCCTCCCCATCTCTCCCATCAACACCATCAGAGTCCTCTCCAAATGCCACAGTTTCAAACTGAGGAGTCAAATCCCTATTTCTTGTTGCCTTGGTCGCATTGGTGTGTGAAACTGAAGACCAGGCAAACAGAGGGGTTAAAGTTCTCCTAATACAGAGACGAAAGGGTTAAATTTCCAGGCAGGCTGACATCCCCTCAAGTGACTTTCCCTTTACTTGCCAGACTTATGTACTGGCTCAAGGAAGATTAAGAAGACCCATGTATGTAGGCGTTTTATTTTATTTCCTTTTAATTTCATGCAGAGCTCCTAACCCCTTCTTCCCCACAAGTGAGAACTGCAGTGGAGAGTATAAGGTGTTCTTTAGTGTATCCTCTGCTTTAGGGGACCAAGTGGATGCAAGTTTCAGGACAGGAACTCTCCAGCATCTTCTAACAGCACTAAGCGAGTGTGTTTTGAGAACTGGGGCTTTCCAGCCTGTGAATGAGCGGTTGTTCTCTGGCATGGTTAGTCTCAGGAAAATCAGATATATCCCAGTGACAACAACTCCCTGTTCTCCCCCATTGCCTGACCTCCTCTAATGAAGAGCACAAATAAAGACTTAACATTCCCTTTATGAAGGCAGGAAAGGGATTGCTCAATTCCAGGAGGCTGGATTCCAGGGGACTTAGGATGCAAGTCCATGAGCTTTGGTCATATCAGGAAAGGTTTTAGATTTTCAGAAAAGCTTGCTTGTCTGCAATCTGAGGGAGCTATTCCCATTTAAATTGAACCTGGAAACTTCAGTGAGTAGAAATAATAAAGAACCAGCTTTGATTCTAATAACTAACAATGATTTTAAAGTGTGGAAACTTCTCCAGGCATAGACAAGAACATAAAAACCAAGGATGGGTAAAATGGGGGAAAAAATTTTCAAGTTTTACAGCTTCAACCAGGTAATTGAGATTGTAGTGTTTGTAATATGCACAATCTACACATTCTGGTACCTTTCAGAACGTTTCCGTTGTGATGTAATTCCCAGAAACCTTCCCAGAGAAGTGCCACTTTACTGAGTTGTGCTCATTGTCAGCTTTTAAATGAGAGTTGTGAACATTTTAAAATGCTAGTCTGTCATCATGAATTTCTTGGGTACATAGATATAAATTGTATTAAGGCAAATCATGATAGATACTATTTAGTATTGATTGATGTATCTGTCCAGAGAGCGGTAGCAGGGTTTTCCCTACAATTCCTCCTTCATGACAGAGGCTATGGTTTTATATGGTTCTCAGGAGTGGTTTGATCAAATAAATGAAGCTGAAATTCTTTCCATTCAAGTTCTGGAGACCCTTGCCCTCATTCCTTACCTTAACTATTTTATCTTTCATATCATAGCCACTAAAATTAATCCTCTAATTTGAACTCAAATCTTCTTAAACTGATTGAATAACTTTCACACTGCTTTAAGTGATTAACTCAAAGCTTCTGGCTTTGAGGGGAGATTTTAAACACATCAAACATGTTAGCTCTTGTTGTATTAAGAACTAAAAGACCTTGGACTCAAAATGTTTCTGGCTTTTAATGTAATTCAAGCTGTAAAATATCACTCACCCATTAGACCTCTTTTTTTTTTTTTTTTTTTTTTTAGCTCATCTCTTTTAGCTCATCTCTTGAAAGATCTTGGAAAGAAAAA
>NW_012099377.1:128671-136937 GCF_000951045.1 Mandrillus leucophaeus | reverse complement strand
TAATTCAAGCTGTAAAATATCACTCACCCATTAGGCTTTTTTTTTCTTTTTTTTTTTTTTTTTTTTTTTTTTTTTTAGCTCATCTCTTGAAAGATCTTGGAAAGAAAAAGAAAAGTAGAATACATCTTTGGCAAATTTTTAACCTCCATTTAGGAAATGGTGCCAAGCACTGCCAGCATTAAAAAATAATAATAAATGCTGCTTATAATTCTAGTAGGGCTTGTTAGGGTCAGGGCATTGAACATGCAGGCAAATCTGAGATAATGTAGGAAATAAGGTGATAAGTGTTAAAGTTTTGATCACTCAAATCATGTTAACTAATGAGGTGAGATTTCTGCCCTCTGAAGTCTCTTATTCCATAAAGACCTCTTCTGACCCAGTCCCTGCTCTGGTCATCACACACAACGGTGTTTCTTCTTTTTCTTTTGTAAGTGTAGACATACAGATAGTGGAGAAAGAGAAATAGTCTTTATCTGTGTCCTCCAAAACAAAGCTAGTCCTACGTATCTGGACCAGACTCAGAGAAAGTTTAAAATATTTTTTAAAGGAAAGAAAGCATAAATAAACTTTTTTTTTTTTTTTGGCAGTTTTGTAGAATGCAAAGCAGAGTGGAGACCTGAATTCTAGTTCTGCTTATTTGTGGTTAGACCGAGGCAAATTGTGGATTTTTCCATCTCTAAAGTGGAGGCTATGCCAGTCAGATTAACTAGAGAGAATTAGGAGCCAGGCTATACCTAAGAGGGCAGCGTGACTTTAAAGCCTCATACACTTGTTTGGGACTCTGAACAGCACTTCACTTTACCCCAGAGTGGGAAATCCACTAATTTAAACCCGAGGGCCAGATTGGAGTGGTGGGGGGCATGGGGGACTCTTATCTTTTCACATTTAGATGTCCTCCCCTATAAATCTGCCTCTAAACCCATTCAGGGCCACAGGCAACACACATCCTGTGAACCCTCTCACCTTTAGCAAAAAGCCTTTGCTAAGAAGAGTCTCTGATTATGACAACACCTGCATTCAAGGTGCAAATGCATGGTAATTATAGGCTGCCTGTCAATCTGGTGAAGAATTCTGGATGGTTCACTCACCTCCTTCCCTTCTCTTTCCTGCCCCCTCAGCTGTTGGACTTGAGCAGTTGTATAAAGACATGTCTGTTTTGCCTCGTCTGTGGGTGTGATGTGATTCCTCTGTACTGCAGTCTCGATTGATGGAAACTGTTGCTAGAGTTGGTGGAACACCTGGGGGGATCTTCTGGCATGAAAGGTGCTGGGTATGAATCATTTGTCATGAGCTTGGTGTCGTAAGCAAGAACATATTGTTCCCACCCTACTCATCCCAGGCATGCTGTGCCCTGATCTAAATTTATATAGTAATCCTTAGAGTGTTAAAATATATATTTGCCTTTATATGTATGCATAATGGTGTATGTGTTTATTCCTTATTTCTAAGGGATTTTAAAGTGCTGTAGCATTAATCTTTATAAAATTCTTTGTAGGAAGTAGATGATGAGTGTTAATATCTCTTTTTCATGTTTTTATGCCAGAGTTAAGTTTAGTATTTCAATTCACCACTCTGCCCCTTTCTCACTGGCAATTATATTACAAGATGTGTTAACAGAGGGTTTTACTTGACTTCTATTTTGCCATGATGACATCTTTAATGTTACATTTCTCATAGCACGTGATGGACTGCTTGATTTCTGTGTACCTCTTTGCTTCTAGTTGTTCTGGGATTTGACATTTACCCTCCAACATTAGTGAATAAATTGAGTCCCAATCTGGGCCAACTTCTGGGATAGATGCCTTACATTCATCATCTCACTTAATTTTTCACAGAAATGTCATGAGTAGGTGTTATTATTGTCATTACATACAGGAAGAAACTGAGGTTCCAGAAGGCTAAATGAATTGCCAAATAGACACAGGGGGTCAATGGCAGAACAGAGACTGTCGCCCAGGGTGATCCTGTGCCCAAACTGCACAGAAGGTCGCTTGTACAATGGACTTTAAAATAGAACAGAAAAACTTAGACCTTTTGGAATCTATATTTTAGATAATCCTATCTTGAGTTGATTTCTGATGATGGTGGAGGAGGATGTACTCTTAGCTGGAAGCTCCATCTTCTTGTAGAAAAGCGAGGACATTAACACGTGCCTGTCACATTGCACTCTTTACCTTAAGTAGTGATTTGGTTGTTCTCTCATCCACCCACCTCTTCATCTTCAGTGAGACGTGGAATCTGCACCTGGTGATTCAGTGAGCAAGAGGTAACCTGCGATCTTTCGTCTTGCAGCTCAGTTGTTCTTCAGGAATAGATTCCTTTTCTAATTTAATGACAAATCTGATATTATAGACATGTTGGCTATGAATGCTTGACTTGGCTATACATTTTGATACAGTTTTTTTTTTTTTTTGGTGGGAGGGGTGCTGACCTTTTAAAAAGTAAAATGATAAAAGATTTTAGCATTATCTAGCAAGCCTACATAATTCCTTCTCTCAGTACTTAATGCTATATGAATGCTAATGTGGTGTGATTTGGAAGGCAGTGGGTTTGAAATCAGACAGATTTGAGTTTGAATCTTAGTTGTCCTGCTAAATCAGCACATTGCCTTGAGTAAGTCACTTAAATTCTTCGAGCCTCAGTCTCCCCATCTAAAATATGGGGATAGTATATCTTTTGGAGGCTTTTTGCTAAAGAGGCGACATCGTGGATACAAAGTGCTTTGTTCATAGTAAATGCTCAATAAATGCTACTTACTTTTCTTATGGGAAGAAAGAGTTCTCTACTGGGAATTAAGAATTGTGGGTTATAATCCTGGCTGTATACAAAAATTATATATGTAGTCATAGCATGTTGAAATGTTGTGGCCTCAATTTCATCCTCTGTAAAATGGCGCTAATAGACTAAAATCCTTTATAGGTCAAAACTAATTTAATAGTTTGTTCATACAGATACTGTGTACCTACTGCATTTACTAAGTAAAGTGCACTAGGAGTGTTGGGGATGCAGAAATGACACAAAGACCTATACCCTTGACCTGTAAGGGAACAAACCTTTTATTTCACAAGGTTCTTCCTTTTTCCTCAGTTCATATGTATATCTATTTAAGGAAAATCAAGTAATTTGAGATCCCAGCAGGCCTTCATTTCAATCTGGGCACATGGTTTGCAGCAAAACATAGTTTATTAGGTTTGTTGTATTACATCTTCATGTTAAGGAACTTGCTATCTTTGGACCTCCCCGTCCCCCCAAAAAATGCCCTAATGTGAAATTGGAAAGTAAAAATCTCTTAGTTATTGAATGGGATTTTCTAGCAATCATTGACATGAATGTTGACTGTCAGAACTATATCCACATTTTTTAAAAGAGACGCCTTAGAAATTCATAGGATACGGCAAGAAAGCAGATACACCAATCGCATTTATATATAACAGTAATGATTGCTCCCATTTAGGAGTAATTGCTATGTGTCAGCATTATGCTAAGAGGCTTATACAAATTGTTATATTTAGTTTTAATTCAACAAGTATTTATGGAGTTCCTAATATTTATCATTCACTGGCATACTGATATTTGTGAAGTGCTACACAAGATGAAAAGAAATAATTCCTGCCCTCAATGAGCTCTTGGTCTTGTACACAAAGAAACTTCTTAAGAGACAGCAGGGGATGTGCATTTTCTGAGGACAGAACATGCTGTAGGAGGTCAGAGGAGAGTTGGACATCTTCTGGCTGGGGTGGCCTTCAAACTGGATTGTAGAGTATGTACTTCAGACAAACCTTGAAATGTAGAGAAGATTGAAAGTAACAGTTGGAGATTATTACAAGGATATTTTTAGCTGAATGGATGTCATGACTAAAGGTTGAGAGATGTAAACCTTCCTCTTTATATCCAGGAGTTTAAATTACTTTATTTAAAAACTATGTCTAACTAAAGTTTTAACCTTAGGAATAACTGAAAAATATGAATTAAGCAAAAAATATACACATCAATCTTGTAGTAAATTTGGGTACATTCCAAGCCCAGTAGGAAAATAAAAACCTTTATGGTCACTGAGAGACATGACTGCCCTTATTTGCACATTAAATCTTAGCTGGAGTCATCATCATTTCATTTTTACCTTGACATTTTCCACACAGAGTTTTCACAAAAGGACTTTCTTTTGTATAAGTTGCTGATGAGAGAGATCACTGTTCAGGCTGCCTTGAGGATAAATTGATTTGGCTCCCTGCCAGCTTATATTCAGTCACTAAATGTATGTAAAATATTTGTCCTGTTTTTGTGTATGTCTCAATTACTGTCCCTTATTTTGTGGCTCAAAGGTGTAGAGAAGGCACTTGTGTCTCCTGGAGGGGAAACTGCCAAACAGCGTCTCTGCAGTGACTAAAGGGGATGGCAGAGAAGAGATGTGCTCATTGCGAGGTGAGCCCAGGCTCCATAAAAGTGCAGTGGTTCCTGTTAAGGAGCTCAAACTCTGCTCCAATTATATGGATGGAGTAAGCAAACAGTTGGCAAGAAGCAAAGGTGGAATCTTACTGTGCAACGTTTAGAATGAAAGAACAGAGCTTATCCTAGAATGTAGATAGGAATAAAAAAAGGACGTGGATGTTCTGTCGGAAATCCTATGTGAGATTTTACACACATATGAAAGATATTGTGTCTATTTCTATAGCACTCCTGAATGTTTTTATACCACTTTAGATCAGTTATAGCCCTTTTTTCTCTTTGCAAAATGATTCAGTTTTCGAAGATCAACACATTACTTCCATTACTTAAGGTATTTTTTCTCACCACAATTCTATAAGATAGGAAAGACAAATGTCATCTACACTCTCAGATAAAGAAACCAAGATGTTCCTATTAAGTAGGTCAGTTAGTGGAAGAAGAAGGTCAAATAACATTTGGTCACACTGTAGGAGTGATTCTTGGTTTGGCCCACTGCTGGCTTGCCACAGGCAAGAGTTAGAACACAGCTGCACCCTAGCTTTGTGGTTTGTCTGAAGCCTATGCACCTGTGTCCATAAAGTTTTCCATTGTGGGAAGAAGAGTGAATAATGGCCGTAGAGCTCCTGAGTTCTAGGTTCAGCTTTTCAAGTTGTTTGTCTTGGGCTTCAAAACAAGTAGCCTTATGAAAAGTCATGCTCTTGGCATTGTTTAAATCTCTGAAGTTCCCTTAAAGAGTGATAATGGGACCTTCTGGAAGAGTGATAATGGGACCTTCTGGAAGAGTGATGATGGGACCTTCTGGAAGTGAGGTTCCTAGTAATAACCTGTCTGCCATATATATTCCACTGCTAATGAACTTCAGAGACGAGACTACTTATGACTGCGTTTACTGCAATAGTGGCTTGGGGTAGAAAGGAGGTACAGCTATCTCTTCCTCTGTTTAATTTTCGTATGCAGATAAAAGCTAGTTAAAAATAATATTACAGGTGGTCTCACTACGTCTTCCTGTATAGGAAACCTAGAGTATTAATCAACATTTTGGAGCAGCAGTAGTCAAGCTGAAGGACTGTCTGTTGATGCTAATGGGTTTTACTTGCTCAAGGATTATAATTGAGTTACCAGCTATAGCTTTTTCTACTTCTAACTTTTGGGGTGAGAGTGGAAGAAGAGAGCAAAGGAAAGTTTGCTGAACATCAGGGATAACTCTATCTACATAAGACATATTGATTATAACAGAAGTCTCCTTTAACAATATTAATATGAATAACCACCAATTTAGTGAATAGCTTCCCCAGAAATATGATCTGGAACATCACCACATGATTTCTCTTGATTCTCACAACACCTTTATGAACTACATATTGTTGTCCTCATTCTAAAGCTGTAGAAGTCAAGCATAAACAACTTGCCAAAGGTTACCCAGCTAGCAGGTGGCAGAGCTGGGATTTGATTTTTGCCCTTTCTGGCACCAAAGCTCCTTCTGCTAAATCATGCTTTGTATGGGTTTATTTTTATATAAATTCATTTTTGAATGGGTTTATTTTTGAGTTTTTTTTTTTTTTTTTTTTTTTGAGACAGAATCTTGCTCTGTCACACAGGCTGGAGTGTAGTGGTGTGATCTCTGCTCACTGCAAGCTCTGCCTCCTGGGCTCACGCCATTCTCTTGCCTCAGCCTCCCAAGTAGCTGGGACTACAGGTGCCCGCCACCATGCCCAGCTAATTTTTAAAGAACTCCACAATTCAGTGCAGATGGGGTGATAGGGGAACTCTTGATATGAATGACTTTTCTTGGGGGTCTCCGTTTCACTTCACCCCACTGTCAGGTCACTGACACTTGACTTGGCAATAACTCGCTCCATGATGCAGTTTGGGTTGAAACCCTCACCTCTGTCCATCCCCACAAGTGGCTTCTGGGGGTTATTAATGTGTGTCACCTTGTTATCCTGGAAGGATGTTTGGGATGGGCTGTTTGGTTTCTCCCTGCTGACTAATGACCCTACAGTGACAGTGTGTACAACGTGTACACTTTTTAAAGAAAGCGCTGATAAGAATCATGTTATCAGACAACCAACTAATCATGTTGTGCCCTGGAACCAATAGATTGATGCCTCTAGTCATCTTTCCCTAACCAGAGTAACGGGAGCTGTTGAGACACAAAATCATGGGCTATCAATCCTTCTGCTCCAGGGCCTTTGGTGGTTTGGGGCTGGGTGGTGGGTGGCTGGGGGGGCAGATTAAAAGTGAAAGATTTTATCCTTACCTCAGCAATTCCCACTGTACATTCTTGATTATAATCATTAAAGGGAGAAAGGCTATTTTAGGCACATTCAGCACCCTGGTTTAGAAATTTATCGTCTGCAGCTCTGCTTGCCCTGACTTGCATTTTGCTGAAACGATAGAAGAACTCTTAACTGGGCAGGCATGGGCTCACTCATAGGTGCCTGGGGCAGCATTTCTCAAAGTACTGTCCTCATGGGTCCTGCTTTTGAATGCCCTGATGGGGAGAAGGGACCAGGAATCTGTATATTTTACGAACTCCCCAGGAGATTCTTGGGAACACTCAAGTTTGAAAATCATTTCCTTAAGATTTACACATGAGTTTAAGAGTCTGTGGACTTCTTCCATTGTCTGCATAATTTTGTGTTAATATGCTTTACTTTTTCCCATGGAGAGATGCAGCCCACAGTGTTTATCAGCTTCTCAATGCAAACCATGTGCAACAAAGACATGTGGAATGGAAGGCTCTGTAAATCACACGGGACAGTACAGTGCCGCCCAGGTGAAATTTCTGTCATTCAGTGTATACTAAAAAACTATCTTCCATGGCTGTCTTCTTAACCACAGGCAAAATATGTCTTAAATGGCAAAAAGTACACATGATTTAAAATATAATTTATTGGGTTAATTGCCGACTCTACTATCCACTAGATGTATGAACTTGTACAATTAACTTTATCTCTGTCCTTAGTTCCCACATCTGTAAAATGAGGATACTAATGGTATATTTCTTATATGGTGGCTTGATGGTTAACAGAGATAATATAACTTCTTAACGGAATATCTGGCATATACCAAATCATCAATAAGGGTTAGCTGTTATTACAGTTTCATTGATATTAATAGTGCTCCAGTATGGCCTATTAAAATATGGTTGTAATATGACATTCGTGATGTTGTTTCTGTTTCTGCATGTAGGTTCTCTCGCTCTAGTTCTATTTCCTTATATTGAAGATTAGGGCACTGTCCTAATCCTTTTAGCATCCCTCTCAGCATCTCTAGCTGTTTCTATTTAATACTTGCTTACTAAATATTTGCAATTTTATTTGCTATTTCCTTGGGAAAGTTTTTTTTTTTTTTTCCATGTGTTATGGATGACCTGTAACTTTGTACCTGTGTGTTATGGAATAATGAAGTTATTAATAGGTTGATTATGTAAATATATATTTTTAATTGGAAAACTGTCCACAAAATATCAGAATAAAATATTACAAAATAGTACAAACATAAACCCATTAAGTCAGAGTTTTTTGTCTGTGTTTTTCTCTCATATATCCCAAGTCCCCAGAAATATACCTGGAGGCCAGGTATGGTGACTCATGCCTGTAATCCTAACACTTTGGGAGGCTGAGGCAGACAGATCACTTGAGGTCAGGAGTTCGAGACCAGCCTGGCCAACATGGAAAAACCCCATCTCTATTAAAATACAGAAATTAGCCAGGCATGGTGGCAGATGCCTATAATCCCAGCTACTTGGGAGGCTGAGGCAGGAGAATTGCTTGAACCTGGGAGGTGGAGGTTGTGGTGAGCTAAGATGGTGCCA
>NW_012099377.1:112285-128516 GCF_000951045.1 Mandrillus leucophaeus | reverse complement strand
GAAATAGTAAGGGTTTGAGACAGTTTTTTTTTTTTCTCAATTATTATGTACTGTAAAATTAAACTTTTGTGGGAAAAAAGCAGGAAAGATACGACTCAAAATGTTTGCCAGTGATTATGATGAATGTTAGGATTCTATGCAAGTTTCTTGTGTTTGTTCATTCTTTTTGTCATTTCTTAATAAATGTGTATTGCTTGAGTTATTTTTAAAAGTTATTTTTAAATGAAAATAAATGAAAGAGAGAGCAAACGAGTTTGTGAACTTGGCCTCATTAAAACTGAATTCCGGGCAACAACTGTACAAGAGCTCACATTCAAGTTGCCTGTTTCCCTTTTAATCACTATTGTTGGGAGACAGTCTGGTGTCCAGGCTTTTTGCAAAAGAGCAAGATCACTCTGTGTCTGTCTCCTGGGTATGCAGCAGCATGTGCTACCAGGCCTTTTGTTTATCATCACCTTTGTTGATTCCAGAGAGAATGATTCATGGTAGTTTCATCAACCTGATTATATATCCCAGAAATTCCAGTGACCTCCATTCACCCAATAAAACAACATATATTTCAGTTTAAAATCTCAATCTCTGTCGTGATTTTGCTATCCATCTCCGTGTCATGTAAGTACATACAAATATATACATAATAAATATGTGCACTCTTGTATGTCTGTATACATTCACAGCAACATAAGCACCAATATACAACATTTAAGTCTCCACTCTTAAAAATGAAATATTAGTATCATAAGGCCACAGTAAGGATGTTTACTGATTGTGAATGCTGACTGGAAAGAGAGCTCTAGAACAAGGAGAGATGAAAAAAAAACAGAGAGAAGGAGACAGAGAGATGTCAATAACACATATATGGAAGACAGAAAATGAATAAGAGAGAGAAGAAAAGAGAAAGGGAGAAAATGAAGCAGGGAGAGGGAGGGAGATGGGAAGAGAAAGAACATAAGTGCATGACAAAGGCAGAGAGAGACAGAAGGAAAGCCAGAAAGAGGCAGATTGAGAAGAGGAGGAAAAAGGAAAGATGAGAGACAAAGAGACACGGAGAGACCACAGGCAAAGAAAGTCATATTGGGAGACAAAGAAAGAGCTGATGGAAGCATTTAAACAAAGCAGGAGAATCACAACAAGAGAGTAAGAAGTGAAAATAAAAGGCAAAAGTGTTAGTAAGTGTATTAGTCCATTCTCACACTGCTAATAAAGACATACACATGACTGGGTGATTTTTAAAGGAAAGAGGTTTAATTGACTCACAGTTCAGCATGGCCAGGGAGGCCTCCAGAATTTTACAATCATGGCAGAAGGGGAAGCAAACAGATTTCTTCACATGACAACAGAAGAGAGGGGTGCAGAGTGAAGGGTAGGGAAAGCCCCTTTTAAAACCATCAGATCTCGTGAGAGCTCACTCACTATTATGAGACCAGCATGGAGGTAACCACTCCCATGATTCAGTTACCTCCCAGTAAGTCCCATGTGTGGGGCCCCCGTCCAGGCTGCTTACCTTGGCTGGCATTGAGTGTCTGTAGCTTTTCCAAATGCATGGTGCAAGCTGTCAGTGGATCTACCATTCTGGGATATGGAGGATAGTGGTTCTCTTCTCATAGCTCTACTAGACAGTGCCCCATGGGGACTCTGTGTGGGGACCCCAACCCCACATTTCCCTTCTGCTCTGTCCTAGCAGAGGTTCTCCATGAGGGCTCCACCCCTGCAGCAAACTTCTGCCTGGACATCCAGGCATTTCCATGCATCCTCTGAAATCTAGGCGGAGGTTCACAAACCTCAGTTCTTGTCTTCTGCATACCCACAGGGCTAACACCACATGAAAGCTGCCAAGGCTTAGGGTTTGCACTCTCTGAAGCAATGGCCTGAGCTGTACATTGGCCCCTTTTAGCCGCAGCTGGAGCTGAAGCAGCTGGGATGCATGCAGGGCATCATATTCCGAGGCTGCACAGAGCAGTGGGTTGTGGACTGGGTCCACTAAAGCATTTTTCCCTCCTAGGCCTGTGGGTCTGTGATGGAAGGGCCTGTCGTGAAGGTCTCTGAGATGCCCTGGAGACATTTTCCCCATTGTCTTTGTGATTAACGTTTGGCTCCTTGTTACTTATGCCAATTTCTCCAGCAAGCTTGAATTTCTCCCCCCAAAATTTCTCTGCTTCCCCTTGAATGCTTTGCCACTTAGAAATTTCTTCCACCAGATATCCTAAATCATTTATCTCAAGTTCAGAGTTTCACAGATGTCTGGGGCAGGAGCAAAATGCTGCCAGTCTCTTTGCATAGCAAGAATGATATGTGTCTCCATTGAAATCTCCACTTGAATTGGATCTCCCAGAATTCCCAATTATTGTGGGAGGGACCCAGGGCGAGGCAATGGAATCATGGGGGTCAGTCTTTCCTGTGCTTTTCTCATCATAGTTAATAAGTCTCATGAAATCTGATGGGTTTATCAGGGGTTTCCACTTTTGCTTCTTCCTCATTTTCTCTTGCTGCCACCAAAAGTGCCTTTTACCTCCCACCACAGTTCTGAGATCTCCCCAGCCATGTGGAACTGTAAGTCCAATTAAACCTCTTTTTCTTCCCAGTCTCAAGTATGTCTTTATCAGCAGCATGAAAACAAACTAATAAAAAGAGCTACCTTTACTCCAGTTTGCAACAAGTTTCTCATCTCTATCTAAGACCACCTCAGACTGGACTTAATTGTCCACGTAACTATCAGCATTTTAGTTAAAGCCATTCAACTAGTTTCTAGGAAGTTCCAAATTTTCCCACACCATCCTGTCTCTGAGCCCTCCAATTCTCTAGGAAGCTCCAAACTTTCCCAGATTTTCCTTTCTTATTCTGAGCCCTCCAGTTCTCTAGGAAGTTCCAGACTTTCTAACATCTTCCTGTCTTCTTCTGAGCCCTCCAAACTGTTCCAACTACTACCTGCTACCCAGTTCCAAAGTTGTTTCCACATTTTTGGGTATCTTTACAGCAGTGCCCCACTCCTCAGTACTAATTTACTGTATTGGTTCATTCTCATGCTGCTAATAAAGATATTCCTGGGACTGGGTAATATATAAAGGAAAGAGGTTTAATTGACTCACAGCTCAGCATGACTGGGGAGGCCTCAGGAAACTTACAATCATGGCAGAAGGGGTTGCAAACACCTCCTTCTTCACATGGCAGCAGAAGAGAAAGGTGTAGAGTGAAGACGGGGAAAAACCTCTTGTAAAGCCATCAGCTCTTGTGAGAACTCACTCACTATCACGAGAACAGCATGGAGGTAACTGCTGCCATGGTTCAGTTTTCTCCCACCAGGTCCCTCCCACGGCACGTGGGGATTATGGGAACTACAATTTAAGATGAGATTTGGGTGGAGACACAGCCAAACCATATCAGTGAGTGAGAAGAACTTATAATCAAATCAAGGGCATAGAAGAACTTGGGTCCTAAGAAGATTGCCCTTCCAAAAGCACAGTACTTCACTTGCATCTTGCTTTGAGTGATTTTGCACCCAACCGTGTCAGATGGTTAGCACAGGCAGCAACTCCTGCATGTGTGATGGCTTTGAAGCCATATGTTGGTCAGATGGGTGTGAGTGGAAGGGGTTCATATAGTGTTTATGTATTAAGAATCTTTTATGAGTGATTTTGTTTTAGAAGTGGGACTGATGTTCTGAATGTTGGAAAGACAACTTTTAACCTTTCCTTTCATACCAGTTATGCTGTTCTGAATTTTTAACATGGGCATGCATTTCTTTAATAATAAAAATACTAAAACATGTTTTAAGTGGCTGTTGTGTCAGCACTGTGCTGAGCACTGGAAGTACAAAGATGAATAAGATCTGATCTTTACCCTTAAGGGTGCATATTTTGGTGGAAATAGACCCATAAACAGATAAATTGCAATTTACTGTGATAAGTGCATAATAGCCGTAATAGAGTTTTGTGCAAAGTGCTATGGGAGCAAAGATGAGTGGGGGACAGCTAATTTTGCCTGAGAGTGGGAGGCAAGGTTTTAAAGGGAAGTGACATTTAAGCTAAGGTCTTTATAGAAGATTAAGAATTTTGCAGACGGAATAGGGCAGGGTAGGAGAAAAGGTCATTTGTGCCTGTTTTTAACTCTCCATATCTTGGGTCTTGGGTTGATCTTAGGTTGTTAGCACAATCACCAAGCTGTGACTGGAATAAACTTTCTTCATCGTCTCAATGTCTAAGATATTTGGAACCAAGGCTAACAGTGTTTTAAAATATCAGATTAGATTCCACATCTTAGAATGTCCTGTTCTTGTTGTCAAACTGGACAAAGGAATCTGATTTTCTCAGAGATAAATTGCTCCCCTAAATCTTCACCCAACCAACACACAATCAAGAGTGCACATGCATGTGCACATACACAAAACCATTTTAAAGCATCGCCATTTTCTCTCTTCACAGTTAAATCTGATTAGCACAATGGTGATGGGATTTTTTATTGGTTATTCTGTATACTTCTGCTTTTAAAGACTTAAAAGTGGTTGTTTTTGGTATGTTCTTGAACATACTGCCCAAATCAGTATTAGAGACGAGTATACTGGGATGAATCGGATGGTTAACACTTATGATTAAAGCATGATTTTTTTTACAGCAGTAAGAAAATGCAGTTGAATATTCCACTCCAGTGTTAGCCATACTTAGTTATGCCTTGCCAACTGGAGACAGTGTATGTACACTAAACACATGGAAAAGTCCCAGAAAGTGAAGTTAGCTTTTAATTGGTTGGCCCTTTCCGTTCTTCTTGTCTACCTTCTAAATAAAAGGAAAAAAAGAACAGAAAGGATGAAGCTGGGGAGGAAATGTATGTATAGTCAGAGACAGAGGGAGTATGTGCTCTCAGAGCTGGCTTACCATCCAGTGAGTACTTGAAGAGGTACCTTTGTGGTCTTTCAGTTCCCTCCTTTCCTTGCACATAAGTCTCAGCAGTCTGCTGGTTGAGATGATGTTACAAGGTCCCGAACTGGCTTTAGGGTGTTGTGACTTTAGAAATTTTTGACTAGCATTTTTTTTTTTTTTTTGCTAGGTAGTAGAGAATCAATTTTAGGAGTTTCATCATTTTAAGACAAAAATTAGTTAAGAAAGAGCTTTTCAGCAGTCCCAAATATGCCCTGAGACAAATAAATGACTATCCCCAGAAAGTAGGAATTAGCTCCCTTCCAATCACCTAATCCTTGGTTTAACACCCTCTATGAAAGTCTCCTTGACATTCATTTAATTTAGATTAAAATCTTAGGGCAGGGAGAAGGGAAAATTATATTTGCCTTGAAAACTCACCAACTTTATAAGTACCTTAGTACCTCTTACTCAACTTAATTCCAGGTGTTGAAAATATCTTTAAAGAAACACTTGCATTCCCCATTAGAGGGAAAGATATAATTTATATTTTGTTGCAGGTAAGATTTGATGTAGTTTAACATAGGGGTTGCCAAATTATAGCCCATGGGCTATATCTGTCCTGCCACCTGTTTTGTATAGACTGCAAGCTAAAGACAGTTACTGCACTTTTAAATGACTGGAAAATCTACAGAAGAATGATATTTCATGACGTGAAAATTATTTGATATAAAATTTTATTGGATGATGGCCACACTCATTCATTGACATATTGTCTATGGCTGCTTTCCTGCTACAACAACAAAGTTGAATAGTTGCGACAGAAAGTGTATAGCTCACAAACCTAAAATATTTACTCTCTGACCCTTTACAGGAAGGAAGGTTTGCCAAGGCCTGATTTAGGAGACTGGAGAGAATGTAAGTAGTGAGGCACAGCAAAGGTCCTGTGGTTGTCATCTGCATGCCAACCTGAGAGTGTTTTTTGGACCCTTGGTTTTCCTGCTTCAAAGGCATACACACTCCTAACCGTTGCAGACTTCCAGTCACAAAAGGGATCATTTCTTTTCCGTCCCTGCCCCTTTGCTCAAGCTGCCTAAAACTTTGCTGCCTCTCTTTAAAAACTCAATCTGCCATGTCTGTGTCCACTTAAATCCTTTCCATTATTTAAGTCCTCATTTGGATATCACCTCCTTTCTGAGGATTTCTCCAACACTTTCAAGAAGAATGGAAGCCTGAATATCATGAAGAAAAGATCTGCTCTTATGTGCCAGGTCACTCTCTATGCCTCCCTCCAAGCACTAAGCATCACGTAGTGTGTGCTCCAATTAATAGTGAGTTTCTCAAGGGCAAGAGTTCATTTCATTCATTTTAATATGCCAGTATTTGGCACATAGATGGTTTGCAATAGGCATGTTTTTTTCAGGACACTAAAGCAATATAGAATCTTTTTATTTACCTCTCTTGTATAGAAGATAAATGTTCAGCATTGATATACCATAAAGAATGGCTGCCTGGATAGTTTTCACTGTCCTGATTCTTGAAGTATAAACTCTCTGAGTTGTTTCATCCAAATTGTTCTACAAAAGTGGCCAAAAATGAGACACAGGAAGAGAGAGAGAGGAGAGAGAAAGAGAGACAGTGAGAGAGAGAGAGAGAGAAAGAGAAAGAAGCATAGATTCAGATCAAATCAGATGCATTGGAGGCCACAGCTTCCTTGTGGCAGGGAGGGCAGGGGTGCATTTTGATAAAGCATGCTGCTCCAGTGGATAGGATGGGCCGATGGCTGTCTAGTCGGTGCTAGGACTGCCAAAGGCCTGAGAGAGAACATAGCTTCATGCTCTTTGTTTGAGGAGCTAAACTGAGAACCAGCACCCATGATGCAAAGCCTCAGCTGCGCAAGAATGTTTGAAAAATGATGAAGACGTATTGCATTATGAGAAAGATAAAATTGCATTTGTGATAATGGACTGAACTGAGAGCACTATGACAATAAGAAAAAGAATTGCAGGTTAAACTTACATTTTCTTTCAGGCACATTTACCTGAAGGGGTAAATTGAGTTGCTGGGTTTACCAAGTGAGTTTGGGTATAATAGAATTTCAATTAAAGGTAGGTAAGGACTTAGGGCTTGGGTGATAGTTAATGTAATAATAACTAACACTTACTGGGTTTTTACTATGTGCCAGGCACTATTTGAGGGGAAACACATATCTGCAACAATAGGAAGTAGGTACTGTTATGATTTCCTAGACATGAGTACAAGGAATTGTACTATTTCCAGTACAACAGGAAGTAGTCACCATCATTATTCTCTAAATTAAAGTCTAGGTTAAGCTACTTAACCTAGGATGAGAGATTAAATAACTCACCCAAAGTCACCTAGAAAGCAGATGGTAGAATTGGGAGTTGTGAAGTTGAGGTCTAAAAACACCAGACAGGACCCCATGCAGTTGGGGTCTGAAAAGCTGAGTTCTTAACCACTATGTTCTACTGCATTTAGAACACTATGACGTATCATCTTCAAGTAGCCTCAAGTTTTTCCTGTATTTAGTGATTGTTAATTGGATACCTGGTGTATGGCAGGCGTACACCAGGTGCTGGGGATTTATTCATGATCCAAACCTGTCATAGCCTCGATCCTCCATAAGCTGAGAGCATGGGGCATCCACTTACGCTCCGTAGGCTTTGAGACATTATGATCCAGGATTCTTTTCGAGAAGTAGACATTTCAAAACTCCCAAAGCTAACTCATTCGTTAGGAGTTAATTGAAAACATTTAGAGGAAACATTTTTTGAAATGAGATGAACATTTTTAGGCAATAGGTGGAGTGGTGGTTGTCATGGTTTAAATACCGTAAAAATGCATTTACAGCAATCTATATCTAAAGAAACAAATGCTTAGGGTTCTGCTTATCATGGACATTGGTGAGTTAGTATTTGTGTGTGTGGGTGTATGTGATGGACATTTATGCAGACACACATGTCTCTGCTTCTGCTTCTACACCTATATTATAAGCTATGCTTATACCTGAAACTGGATAATTTCATTCAGTGTCTCTGCTTTGTCTTCAAATTCTGAGGCAAATTCTGTTATATAAAGATGCAATAAAACTGTAGAGCTACTTCCCTGTGAAAACCAGGATGCTTGCTTCTGTGGTATGATTAAACAAACAATTTATGTGTACATGACAAAATGGTGAAATTGTTTAAAGTTCAATAATAGTGAAAGAAGGCACTGACTTAAAAATAGAGCTAAAATGATAGTCATTTTGTAAATAATTTGGGGTCCTTTCTTTTTATAATAATTTCTTCTCTCACCTGGAAAATGCTTCTCTCTGTTTAAAAGTTGTCCCTTTTTCTCCCAAATCAGAAACTGTTTTAGATTGTGTCTGTTCATTTGCTCACTTGCTATATTTCACCCTAACATTTAAGTTGCCTGAATTCAATCAGAACAAATTTGAATGGTCTGACCTTGATTTATTATTAAAACTTCCCTGTAGCCAACTTGTTTGTATTTTTAATGGACTTTATTATGTTTAGATCTGCTTAAATTTTATTTATGCTCAAGTGTTTTCAAAATCATGAGTTTGTAATTTTATTTTATTTCTTTGTTAAAACACTTGGTGCATGCGGGTAAATTTCCTGCACAGTGATTTAGAGTAGGACAGATGTTCTTAAAGTGCAGTATTTGGAACACCATCAAGAAAGAAAATCAGGATAATAAATGGTTTTTGCATATTTTAGACAAAACCATTTTTGTAATCTGCCAGTCTGGGATGACTGATGAAATGTTTCCTTCCCAGAAGTTGCTGGTCTCTGGCCTTTCTCCAGGCTCCTCATTTTCTTCTTTTGGTCATTTAATTCAGTCACATTTGCTTTTTCCAGAATTCCTGGTAGTTTAACTAACTTGTACCATCAGGAAATACCAAATATGTTTGCCTAAGACTTTCCTACCAAACACTCTGCTTTATTCATTGCTTGCCCCATCTCATATCCCACTACCACCCACCTTGGTGTTTATCACATTGTTTGCTGCTGGATATGAGCAGAGAAATGTAAATGCTTTTACACCTCCCCCTGCATCCACTGGAAGCTAGAGATTATTGCCACCTTGTTGAAAAGGGAGATAGATTAAATAGCACCATGCATCCTGATGGCTTAATTCTTTAAAGGAGACACTGCAGAAAGCCTTGATGTATTGACATAACTATTCCTCCTCCTTCCCCCCCACCCCCTTTTAACAGCATGATGTGGAGATTTGTCACACATATATCCTTATAATCCTGTAAAAAATGCAGCTAAGTGATGAAATGCAAAATGTCTTTCTGACCCTACTGTGATGCTGTCATTTCTCAAAATTGTGACCGCTCTTATATAGATAGGTTCTAGCAAAGCTGTGCTGAAGGCAGAGAGGAATGTCAAGGAGTTCAGCAGGTGGAGCTGTTCCCTATGAGACAGTGCTGAACCTGACTTTTCAGTTGGGGCTCAGCTGCTCACTACCGAGTGCCCAATATGGCAAGGCTGTGGGCTCTTGTTTGTTTGACAGAGGCCAGCTAGCTGCAGAGTCATGCTTTTTCTTTAAACCCAGGTGATGTTCCACAGGGATATGCCTTGTATATGATGAGATGGAGGAGTTGTGTGCCTAGCTCTCTGGATGGCCATTTTGATACTCAGGCACATCATCTGTGGTCAGCAAAGAGTTATAGGAGGAAGAAGATAGTAATGGTTAAAAATATGGACACATGTACCCAACAGTTTTGAGTTTTGTTTACTAACTCTTCCTCTTTGTTTTAGTATTATTAACCCTATCATGTGCTTAACTTTCTGGCAGGGCTAAGAACACAGAGATAGTCCTCTTCTCAAGTAGTTCAAAGTCTAAGAGGAGAAATAAATAGTTGAAATATAATTTGGTATGTGCAATACATAGGTATGTACAGAGGAGGAGAATCTAGCCAAATAAGAGTGGAGTAAGGGGAGGGTATCAGCAAAGATTTTGAAGAAGATATCACATAAAAGATAAATAGGATTTTCCAGATGAAAACATGAGAAAAGCAAGCTCTAAGGGGAAGGATAAGCATGTGAGGCCCCTCAGAGCACAAAAGGAAACAACCCATGAAAGGAAGGGAGAATAGAGAGTGGAAGATGGGATGGGAGATGAGGCTGGAGAAAAAAACTGGCATCACATCAAAAAGGGCCTTGCAAACTAGATTGAAAGAGTTTGGGACTGGGTGCGGTGAGCTCATACCTGTAATTCCAGCATGTTAGGAGGGTGAGGTGGGTGGGTCGCTTGAGACCAGCAGCCTGGATAATATGGTGAAGCCCCATCTCTACAAAAAATAGAAAAATTAGGCCGGGCGCAGTGGCTCATGCCCGTAATCCCAGCACTTTGGGAGGCTGAGGCAGGCAGATCACAAGGTCAGGAAGTTGAGACCAGCCTGACCATCTCTACTAAAAATTAAAAAAAAAAAAAAAATTAGCCTGGCGTGGTGGTGCGTGCCTGTAATCCCAGCCACTCAGGAGGCTGAGGCAGGAGAATTGCTTGAACCCAGTGAGCAGAGATCAAGACACTGCACTCCAGCCTAGGCGACAGAGGGAGACTCCATTTCAAAAGAAAAGAAAAGAAAAGAAAAGAAAAGAGAGGAGAGGAGAGGAGAGGAGAGGAGAGGAGAGGAGAGTCAGTTGGGTGTGGTGGTGTGCGTCTGTAGTCCCAGCTACCTGGGAGGCTGAGGTGGGAGGATGGCTTGAGCCCTGGAGGTGTAAGTTGCAGTGAGCCAACGTCGTGCCACTGCAGTCCAGCCTGTGTGACAGAACCAGACCCTGACTCAAAAACAAAAACAACAAAACAAAACAAGAGCTTGGACTTTATTGTGAAGGTATTAAGGAGTGACATAATCAGCATTTTAGTTGGGAAGAAAAACATGTATAGCAAAAATAAATTGGATGGGTGAAACATAGGAAAAAGGGAGACCAGTTGCAAAGCTACTTGTAGGAGTTATTCATCCACTGAACTCATTTTCAGGGCATTGTGTGAGTGCCTGACCATGGATATTGATGGTGCTTGTGATTTTTACGCCTACTCTCTCAAGATAACACTATAGAGGGCAGGGCCAGTGAACACAGTCTGTCACAACATATGTATTATCAAGGGTGATATCCTTTGTCTGTTTTATACTACTTCATCCTTTGTTTTTGAATGTATAACATATATGACCTTAGCAATTTTGGAAGCTAGATCCAGGGATGCCTGTGCTAGGAGTCAGTACACCTTGGTCTTGGCCCCAGTTGCACCACAAATTTCCTGTGTATCTAATGATAGTAATTTTAGTTCTCTGGATTATTTCCTTCATTCCAAAATGAAAATGCCAGACTGGACAACAACCAAGGCCTTATCTGTTCCAAAACCCTGTCAGTGTCACCCTACCTATGACCTAGTGATGATGGCATTGAAGAAGAGCTGGGAGAAGAACCACAGGTGAAACTGGACATTAGACTGAAGTACTAATGATTGAGAGGGCTTTCTAAGAATAGAAAGTATGCATCTGAGCCATACTAAGACATTTTAATATAGACTAGTGCACAAATAAAATATATAAATTTAGGCTGTGGATAAATCATCTGAGCATACGGGTGATGTTTAGTAAATATCCAAAGTGAATACTAAGTAGCTTTAAGGAATAGAGGACATCTACTTTCTTCATCACTATGCCTAACACAGTGCCTTTCTCCCACTAGTATTTGAGAAATGTCACTTAACGAAGAGGATTTAAAACATTTTTGAGTGTAGCTGAACACTTAGGCAAGAAGAGCACTTGTGGTTTCAGCAGCTTCTTGCAGCACGGGTTCTCTGTGCCACAAAATCCAAGCTCCCCACCACAAGCTGGTGTTCGTAAAAATCAATCACTAGTAGAAACTCTGCTAGAATCTGCATCTCCTGGGCACACATTTTAATATCATTTCCTCCTCCCAAACCTCTGCCAAAGGCTGCACTTGGAAACCACAAGTAAATAGAGAATGGCCCCTGGGAAGTAGCAAATGAGGGGGCCAAGCGGGTCCATTTCCCTAGAATTGAATAGGAAAGCCATGGGAGATTAAAGTGATTACATTGGTTGGGGAGGATAATTCAAGGTGCCCCAATCTCTTTTCCTCCTCCACTTTATCTTCCCACTCCTTAGAATGAAGGAGATTCAGGTGTGTTTTAAGCTGCCAAGAACTGCTTTCCCATAGCAGCGCAAGTATAGGTGAAGGAATGAGACTATTTTACAAGAAGGTGAATGCCGGTGCTTTTGATTGTGCAATATTCAGTGAAGTGGAGGGCTGGTGCCACAGACAGAAAATCACTCTGCTGCCTCAGCATAGTTCCCTGGGTGCAGGACCTGCTGCTGGGACTGTGCTGGGGGAAGCTCCTGAGTGCAACACGAAGCCAGGCGTCTGGGGAGTCATGATCAAAGGCAAAAACTCGTTGTTACAGGCAGCCTTTAAAATAGACCCAATTAGGGCCTTAACTGGAAACCCAAGGGATTCCTCTGCCCCATGCCTGATACCACTGCAGTCTGCGTGGGACTTCTGCATACACACAGACTAGGAACAGTAATAATAACTTCTTTTTATTACATGATAATGAGCCAGGAACAATTTTGAGCCAGTGATCTGAGCACTGCCCCAGAGCAAGTCTGTGTTACATAACTACCACCTTTTTGAAAAATAGTCCAGTAATCCCCACTGGGCTCACTGCATACTTCCTCAGCCTGGAGAGTATGAACAATGTTAACAATAGGCTCTGGAAGGAAATGCTGAAGTTTATGTTATTAGATGGAGGAAACAATAATAATTTTAATTGATTTCAGTATTAAATAACGTGTGTGTGCCCCTCCCCACCATGGAGTTCCTCTCTACAAAAGTGGCCAAGGTAAAACTTGGCCCAAGGGGTTGCTTAGTCCAGAATCTTGTGAACTCCACTTGAGCGCACATGGGATTTTGCCAGACACCTTTCATTCCTTGCGTTTCCACCAGTCTGATTTTGGTAATTGAGTGTAGTTAACTTGGGTCGCTTATGAAGAAGAAAGGTCTCTGAGGTCATTTTCTCCAGTGTCCTCATTTTACAGATGAGAAATCTGAGGACTATAGAGACTGAACTAAATATGCTGTGAAGGACTTCAGAGTGTAGATGCCCTTGCTTTTCATAAAGGGTTCAAAACACTGGCAGTGTAATGTGATGGTTGAAGACTGGGTTTGAATTCCTGGTTCTGCCATTTACTAGTTGGGAAATATTTGATGAGTCATTTAATTTTTCCAAGATCATTTCATCATTCATAAAATGAAACTAATATTGTGACAACTAATAGGGTCAACCTGAGTATGACAAGAGTTCATTCTTATAAAGCGTTTTGTCCAATGCTCAGCCAAAATTACCATGTGTGTCATATGTTGGGATATCGAATGATGTCTTGAGACAATATAGCTATAGATGCCTTGAAAGCAATTTCTTATGGGACTATGTATAGGTGTATGCAAGGATATATATATATATATATATGTATATAATATATATATAAAATATTATTTATCACAGTGGTTGGTAAGACAGCTGGCCTTCATAATCTAAGAATCTTCTACTAAAGGCAGGTTGTAGAATGCATTTCACTTTAAAACGTTATAGGCATTCACGGTAAACATGTGGAATTTTAGCTCAGTCTGTGACAACATGGGCCAATTAGAACAAATGTTTGTTCATTTGTTTAAAAACTCAACATTTACAAGTCAGTCACAAAGAAGCAAACCACAAAAATGATATTGTGGAATTATTGCTGACAGTAAAACTGCGTATGTCATGAAATTAGAAGTTTGAATTTTAACAACTTTTAACATAGCATACTTTTAGAAGTTTTTGAAGCCCTGTATTGCTGGAATCAGTATGTAAGAATAATTGTGATGTTGTGGTAAACTCAACGTCATAGATTCTGCAAGGAAAGTTTGATAGCTGAAACTTGAGATATTTAATGTATGTTCACATAAACACACATTATATAAACATAGACACATATATATTTTCTTTTTGAATGGTAGATAACAGAAAAACATGACTGGCTGTGAGGTCAAGATGGAAATTATTTTATTACTGGATTTAATTTGAATGCTGTTGCAGTATTAGCTTTGCTCTGGTGGAGGAGTGGAATGTCATGCTTTAGAGAATCACTGGAGGCCCATGAACCTGGGTTTGAGTCTTTCTCCACTTTTTACTAGCCAGGTGACTTCAAGGAAATTACTTAAACACTCTAGATCTCAATTTCACCAAATGCAAAATGGGACTGATGATGGCAACTCCATAGGAGTGTGGTGAGGACATACGTGAAGCACTTAGTGCTTGGCCAGGTGCATGGAGCTGCTGAATGTGAGCCAGTTATTAGCTATGTCTGGGTTATTATTATTATGTGTTGGTCACACCAGGTTTCTCGGAAAGGACTGTGCAATCACTATAAATAGTTCAGTGAAGAGCTTGCCAAAAGACTAGATGATATGGTTTGGCTACATTCTGTCTTGTGAAATATGGGGAGCATCATAGCAGCCATTTGGTGATGAAACTGCCTCATGTATACGGGCGTCACCAATCTCTACTGATTGTGTATATGTGTCAGGGCCTGACTATACCTTTAATAATCTACTCTCTGTTTTTTTCCCTCTGTCTTTCCTTTTCTCTTTCTCTCCCCCTCTCTCTTCCCAATCTCCCTGGCATCCCCTAGGATTTGCTAGGCGCTCGCTGCAGTCACCAATTGATTGCAGGACCAGATCACAGGGTCTAGATGGCAGTGTCTTTATTTCATTTAGAAAGATTTTAGACAGATAAATAGTAATAGAAATTGCATTTTGTCTTGACTTTTTTTTCTTCAGATTTTCCAAATAAGCCAATCTTATATCAGCATGGCTAAAACTAAGTGCACAACTCTGCCTATTACTAGCTTGGTTCCTGTTTTTAAAAAGTGTGTTTCTGGCTTTCTGAGACTAGTGACTTATCTTCTTTTCTACCTGGAATTTCTTTTTAAAGAAAGAATATCCAGATGATTTAAGCAAATGGGAATTTAATTCATCAGATTTAATCTTATTTTCGTGCTTAGATTCATAGCTTTAATCTGTAAACAAGCACATCATTAGGGAGATAGGTAATTACACAAATTAGATTGGAGAAACTTTGCCAGGGGAGATGGATTTTGTTTACCCTCATTTGGTTGGCACCAGAGGAATTTCTCACACAAAACTCCATCTTATGTGGCTAGAGAAGAGGAAAAGAGTGAAAAGTCTAGGAAAGGAATATGTTTGTCCCCAGGATGAAATCTTGAAGCAACGAATGCTTGTTCCAGCCTGCTCATGGGGGTCAGTCTGCAGGGAGAGACAGCAGAAAGTATGGACCCCATAGAGGCACTGAGGCTTCACTTACCCAGGGGCCTGGCACATACATTTTTTTCCTCAAAATATGTTATTTGGCTTCAGTGAGAAATCTCCCAAAATTTTAAGATGTGCTCTGCACATGTTGATGTGCACTTATGAACAATTAAATTGCCCTGAAAATCTTTACTCTTAAAAATAATTTCTAAGCCTGATAGAAGATATTTTGTCCTCAAAGTGTGGATAATTTACATGATAGATAAAATGAAAATACGAACTGATGTCTCTGTCTGCCTATCTTAAAAGAAGAATGGGTAAAAGATTGATGAGTGGTGTAGACCATCAACCCTGGGCACAGTTTACCAGAAGATAGGATTACTGAGGGTTGCAGCAAGCAAGGAAAAATAGGATGGGAAAAACTGTGTATGAAAAGGATGCAGTAAGAAAACAATTCTCTTTGGACAGATGGACCCTCATAAAGAATAATAAACAATGAATCTGCAAAGATAGTTTGGATCCTAGTCATTAAATATTGTCTTTCTCTTACGGACAAGTGGGGAGCCAGTAAATATTTCAAGTAAAGAATGAACTAAGGAAAGTCACATGAAAATAAGAATGGTTAGTCATGAAATTCAGAAAGGATTTGAGGGGTGGAGAGATCATTTAGGAGATAGAGGATTCATTGTTTTATTTTAAAAAAATATTAATTGACCACCTACTATGTGCTAGTCACCATACCATTTGCAGAAATGAAACTATAAGAGAAATTATTTTGACTATGATTATTGTGATAATAATGGAAATTTATGCACTCAGTAAGTTATTTAACACATATAGAAGGCTTATTATATTTCAGGAACATAGTAATAGGTGTCAGAGATCCTGTAATGAACAGAATACACATGGCTTCTGCCTTCATGGAACTTGGAATTTAGTAGGTAAAAAAGGTTATAAAATAAATAACAGTATTAATTTTTTTTTTTTTTTTTTTTTTTTTTTTTTTTT
>NW_012099377.1:67195-112235 GCF_000951045.1 Mandrillus leucophaeus | reverse complement strand
TTTTTTTGAGACAGAGTTTTGCTCTTGTTGCCCAGGCTGGAGTGCAATGGTGTGATCTTGGCTCGCTGCAACCTCTACCTCCTGGGTTCAAGCAATTCTCCTGCTTCAGCCTCCCAAGTAGCTGGGATTACAGGCATGTGCCACCACACCCAGCTAATTTTGTATTTTTAGTAGAGATGGGGTTTCTCCACGTTGGTCAGACTGGTCTCGAACTCCCGACCTCAGGTGATCTGCCCACCTTGGCCTCCCAAAGTGCTGAGATTACAGGTGTGAGCCACCACTCCTGGCCTCATTCTCCCAATGGTGCATACTTGAGTTGTTTTCAGTTTTGGGCCAGATATTTTTGCTATGAATATTCTTATAACTGACAGTATTGCAGCACTTTTGATACATTCTAGTACACATCAAGGAGATTTAACCTAATCTGACAGGGCAGTAAAAAAAATTCAAGGAGTTGAAATTTGAGTTGGTAGGGGGTAGGGGGTGCAGAGTCTGGTCAGAAAGAATGGAATACTGTATGCCGACATCCAGGACAGGATGAGATTGGATTAAAGTGTTCCTCTAGGTCAAAAAAGGGTGGGACCCAGTGGGATCAGTACAGTTGGCCTCGGAATGCTCTGGCACCTGTGTCATCCAGTGTCTACGTAACACCCAAGGTCTGCTTCATACTCTGCCATTCCTACCTCTCAGCATTCTCTAGTGCCTGGCTTCCAGGCTGGAGGGATGATGGCTGTGTCTCCAGGCTGGTAACTACATAAGGGATACCCTTATGGGAACCAAGAGTTAAAGGGCCTTTGGGGAGCCTTCTGACCACAGAGTCCCAGATTCTTATGTTGGTGAAACATTTCCTTTCCAAAATGGAACACTGGGCAAGATTTTATCTAGAGTAGGGGCTAGACTGTGGTCTTATACCTGTCTAAGTTAGAGTGATTTGAAGATAATTTGTTCCCAGATAGAGTTAGGTGGAGCTGACTGGTCCTCTCAAATTTGCAAAAGGAAGCAGGACACGGAGGGGAGTTTTGGTGGAGTGCAGGGAGGCTGTTGATGTAGACCGAATTAGCTACGAATATGAAACCAGAGGTCACATAGCGTGTGCTTGAAACCTGGTGCTCCTACTTACTAGCTGGGTGATCTGGCCATGATGTTTCACCTCCCCGTGCCTCCGTTCTCATATTTAACCTGCACTTAATAATCAATGTGTTTATGAAGATCTAATGATATATGTGAGGCAGTTAAAACAGCATCTGCTGTACCTAAGCACCTTGTAAGTGTTGGATATTATTGTTAACTGGGCCCCTCACTTACCAGTTATGACTTTGGACGAGTCATTTTCCCTCTCTAAGCCTCATTTTTTTTCTGCACTGAAACTCTGAGGTCTCCAAGACCCTTGACTACTGCAACATTTATGATTCCCCAAAACTAAACGATTTGATCGCACAGCTCAGTACACAAAGATGTTTGGTGTGCTCCCAGCATTGACAATTATAGACCCAAAGTGGTCAAGCAAAACCCGCTGCTTTCAGGCTTTGATGGCATGCAATCTGAACGTGATGCATTTTGTTTTTGTTGCAGGCTATGTGGAACCCCTAATTTGACTCAGAAAAATAAAGACTTCTTGTCTGAGCTCTGTTGTCTCATTCTTTCTGGTTTTTAAGATTTCAGCAGATCACTTATATGAAGCAAGCCAGGACTTTTGTCCTCTCCCCTGCGTATGGGTTCCAGAGTCACTCCTGTGAAAAGTCTTTGATGAAAAATGTCCTCCTAAGTTTTGCGTAAATGAATTTCTCAATGTTGCCTCCTTGATTTTAAGTTATCTTTTCTTTTCATCCTTTTTTTGTTTCTTGCTAAATTTCTTTTTCTATAACTGCAGTCTTTACTACTAAACAAGGGCCACCTTTTCGTTTCATCTTGATGAACAACTTAAATGAAAAACCAGAGGTTATTTATTTGAAAATAGGATCATGGTGAGGGGTGGGAAAGAATGTGAGAGAGATCAGGGGCTGCTTTCAGTTGCTATAACAACCATATGTAATATCTGTATTTTCTTCCCTCTTTGCTTTTAGTAGCTTCTCTAATCTGTCTTCTGGCTTTTGATTCTAGAAATCACCTGGGATTATTTTATGAAAGGACATGTGATTTTAATAATACTTTAAAAAAGAAACATAAATGCAACAATGGCTGTCTGGCATTGTGGGTCTCCTATTGGCCAGGCACTTTACTGGGTATTTAATATATGTCGTTTCATTATAATATTCTCTTCTACGAAACTGTAGAGTATAATGCTTGGACATAATTGCTCTCTGGACAACACAGTGTTAATCAGATACACTGATAGTTGGAGCCATTAGGAAACTTCAAATGTATATTCTATATCAGAGCTTCTATAAGGAGCACCCTTCTGGACTGGCAGGTGCTGGTTAAGGAGGATAGCTTGATAAATGCCCTTTCATGATTTTTCCAGAAACTTGTGTTTATTTGATACAATTAAAGTTACGTTTGGTGACATAATTTTCTGGGTATATTTTTTATTTGTTAAAGGGAATTCTGATCTGTGTGTATGTGATACTTTTGCTTCTTTAATGCTTAATGAGAAGAGGATATCGGCCATTTTTATACTTCAGTGCATTTAATTTTGCATGTACTATGTGCAAAGCACTGTGCTCAGTGCCATGTGGGAAAGTAAAAATAGTCTTCAGCCTTCTGGACTTCATATTTCAATAGGGGAGACAGGCACATATGTGAATAATGCAAATAATTTTCCAGTTGTTGTAGAAAGGACATAAAATCATTAAAAGAAACTAATGATCTTACCATAATAAATTATTTACCATAACAGATAATTACCCGTATATTAGTTCTTTCCCACAGTCCCCTTTTGACTATTTGAATTCAATTCACAAACATATAGGAAGCTCCTATTATGTGTTAGGCCCTGTGTTCAGCCCTGGGTTTACAGTGGTAAACAGGACAGATCCTCACCCACGTGGAGTTTTTGGGAAAGATGTATTTGTACATAGTTACCTGCAGAAAAGCATGAATATGATTTCCACGGCACCTTTTTCTCCTTTCCAAATCTCTTCCTTGTGTGTTTCTTATCACAGGCAAAGCCATGGTCACTCAACTAAGGGCCCAAGACATCATCTGAACAACTAGAGTTAAGTTTCTGAAATACGCATTCGGTTGTGTTACTCTGCTTAAAATCCTTCAGGGTTCCCTATAGTGTATCTAGGAACAATAATGACTTTTCCTCTGCTGACTTGTCCCGTTTCTCATCCCGCCCCAACCCTTACATTGTGGTCTAGTTATACTAAGCTACTGTGGAATGATGGAATGTAAGTCTTTTTTGTGGGGAGGGATGGAGTCTCGCTCTGATGCCCAGGCTGGAGTGCAGTGGCGTGATCTCGGCTCACTGCAACCTCCACCTCCCAGGTTTAAGCCATTCTCCTGCCTCAGCCTCCCAAGTAACTGGGACTATAGGCGTGTGCCACCATGTCCGGCTAATTTTTTTTTGTATTTTTAGTAGAGACGGGGTTTCACCGTGTTAGCCAGGATGGTCTCGATCTCCTGACTTCGTGATCCACTGGCTCAGCCTCCCAAAGTTCTGGGATTACAGGCGTGAGCCATCGCACCTGGCCGATGGAATGTAAGTCTTAAATTATTCACTTTAGTCAGAAGTGGAAAGACAGGAGGCTGGTCAGTAGGAGTTAAAAGTGTAAAGTTTAAAGAGTTGTGAAATATTTGTAGTAAAGTGATAGTTACTTCTTCATGGAATTAATTTGGCCACACAATTCCTTTTTTCCTTCCTGATGTCAGTTTCTAACTCTCCCTGGTTCCCAATCCATTAGAGTGAAAGTATGCCAGTTACTTTTCCCAGGGCCAGGAAGACCCTCTGACTCCTTTATTGTCACCAGTACTATCAGTACTGCTACTACTAGTAGTAGTAGTAATAGCAACAGTAGCAGTGCATAGGGAGGGAATTCTGACTCATACAAAATGTCAGCAATTTGTGGCAAAGTTTGTTGGAAGCTATAGTTCTGCATATGGTTTCTTCGTTCAGCAGTCTTTTGACACAGTGTAAAGGATTGCTTTAGGCTTAAGCTATTTATGTTTGTTAGAGAGACAGAAAGGATAAGAAAATCTAAAGTTGAAAGTGGGGATCTGTTGGGCTTCCATTCATTTCACGGATATAGCTAGATTTGTTTTTGGTTGGCAAATTTCTAAAGTTCTGAATGTTAGAAAACTGCAACAGTTGTCTCCAAAGTGCCAACAGTTACATACGTGCACCAAGGCTGGTGAAAGAGACACAAGGGAAGAAAATAAGAAATGCGACGAGGCTGAGTTGTGGGTTCTTCCCACAAAGGCCTTCCAGCAGCCTAGGTTTCTAACTCCTATAAAAACATCTTTTGTACCTGATATTGGGACTCAGAAAATGATATCCCCAAATGTACTGCTTCAGCACACTGAGTACTCTGAAATAAAGGATGTTGAAAGGCTTCAGAAATAGCCTCAGAATCAAGGTCTCTCTGACCTTCTCTGGCACTTTACCCTTCCCTCCTGAAACACAGGGAGGGGCTGTCTCTGAAGTTCCCTTATCTGAGTAAGGGAAGTTTCTCCAGAAGGAATGCAGTTGTCTTGAGCCCCCTCCCTATAATATCAAACAAAAGAATAGCTCACTGGAAAGGAGACCAAAGGTCCATGGATCCTGTTCTTCTGAAGACTGCTGCCTGGAAAACCATATCCACCCGATAAGGCAACCTTTGTTCACAGTGCAGTTCCTCCCCTCACCTTCTCATTGTTTGTCTGCAGGAACCTTCAAGCCCCTATTTATTTCTGTAGTTCAAAGTGCTATTTAAGATTCAGCCAATCTGGCCTTTCTTTGAGTCTCATATTTTGTTGGACTCCGTGAATATGAACGTAATACATTTGTATGTCTTTTCTCCTGTCTAGTTTATTCCAGAGATTGAACCTTCAGTGCGTGTAAGGAAAGGTCCCTTTGTCCCCACACTGATAAGAGGGATAAAACAAAATTGCTCTGACTCTTCCAAAAGTGTGATTGTTGTTTCAAAGGGAGGGAAAAACTTGTGTGTATGTTGAGTTAGTTGTGCACAGTCTCATTTTTCTTGATTTTATTCTTGAAATATGGTTATACACATAGAGTTACAACGGGGCTGTTGAACATGGTAATCTTAGTGAATCTGGTTAATGCTTTAACAAACAGACAATAATCACAATCAGCACATTGATTCTTTGAATGGAAGTAGGCACGGAAGTGCTGCTTAAAATAGTGTGTTGATTTTCACATAAAGTAGGCCAAATTCTCTATGTTTACAGTATTAATTTGCTTAGCCAGCCCTTTATTTCATTGACAGTATGGAGATAAACTTCAGCCCAGCTGTGACTGAATTATTGAATCAAGCAACAAGTATTTGTTGTCTACTGTTAGTGTGCTAAAAGTTGCTCGCCACCATGATGGGTACATGGTGTAAAAAATAACATAACTCTAGTTTTCAAGGAGCTTGAGTCTAGAACTAAGAAACTACTAATTTGAAAATTAAGTGCTATGTTGTGTAAATTAATATGTGGCACCGGAATTAAGAGCAGAGTGGGTGGGATAGTGCTAAACAAAAGGGGCTCTCACTGAATTTTTAAGAATAGGTGGGTTTGGATAGGAAAAATGTACAGTTGTCTATTCATAGGTAAAGCTTGGGTATAGGAATAAATAATGGGATTACCTGGAGTTTGTAAAACCTGAATGTCTTGAGGAGATAAGGATAATGGGTGGGAAAGATGAGAGAGAGGAGAAAGAAGAGGGAAAGGGGAGAGATAGGGAAAGGGAGGGAGGGTGAGAGAGAGGGAAATTGACCTGTATTGGATGCCTTTAAATGCTAGGCAAAAGAGAATTATCACAAGTTCTTACTCAGTTGAGTCTGAGAAGTTTAACTATCTAGGTTTTACTTTGCTACTTTCTTCTCAAAGAAGGAAACATTGATGGAAAACAAATTTTCTATTTTTCAACCAATAGCAGTGGTTCATGGTGGAAGGAGGCTGAGGGCAGTGGACAAGAAGGAAGTGGACAAGGAAGATACAATTTTTCCCACTTATCATTGTGCCTCGGCTGCTCAGTCTGTAAAGTGGATTGACAATAACTTAGTCACAGAGGATTTCCATGATAGCATCCTCTGTGTAATAGGCTCTTCCTAGCATTATCCTAAAGTGTAAAAGAAAGAGACTTTTGTTTATGAGACAGTCTTGCTTTGTGGCCCAGGCTGGAGTGCCATACTGTGATCTAGGCCTACTGCAACCTCTACCTCCTGGGTTCAGGAGATTCTTGTGCCTCTTGAGTAGCTGGAACTACAGGCACCTGCCACCACACCATGCTAATTTTTGTATTTTTAGTAGAGATGGGGGGGTTTCGCCATGTTGGCTAGTCTGGTCTCAAATTCCTCACCTCAGGTAATCCGCCTGCCTTGGCCTCCCAAAGTGCTGGGATTAAAGGCATGAGGCACTGCATCGGGCTGAAAGAGAGAGACTTTCATCCAAAATGCTGCAACATCCAAGAGATGGTCTGCAGCTAGACTGTGGGAGCAGCAGTTTTTGAGGGAGCCTCTACAGTTGATAGATTTGTTTTAAGAAAAGAGGTAAGACTTGGAGGAGCAGGAGTTGGGTCAGAGGATAAGGCAGAAATGTGATGTGAAAGCTCTAAGTCAGAGACCTGGGAAGAAGACATGCCAATAATAATGTCTGTGTCAACACCAGGGGACAAACATTAAGAGAAATACAAAAGAAGCCCAAATGCAAGAATGCTCAGAGCTAAGGACAGGTAGTATAAAGAGCAGGAGAGTGTATATAGGGCCTGGACACCTACACGTGGTGTTTGCAACAAGGAGGCTTTGAAAAGTGAGTTCACATTCTAGCCTTTATCACTTATACGAGTTACACAGAATAGGCAAATTTGTAAAGACAGAAGAAAGTAGACTAGAAGTTGCTGGGGGACTGGGAGGGAGGAACGTGGAGTTATTGCTTAACTCCAGGGTTCCTGTTTGGGGATGATGGAAATATTCTGGAAATAGATGGTGGTGATGGTTGCACAACATTTTGAAGGTACTTACCACCACTGGATTGTACATTGAAAAATGGTTAAGATAGTTAATTTCATTTATGTATTTTTAAATTCCAATTGAAAGAGTAATCTAGCCTTTAATCTAGGATTTTAAAAAAATTACTTTCTGCGAGGAAGGACCTCTGGGGCCCAGGGTCCATAGGGAAATGTGTTCACCTTCAGGTAGGATAAGGGCCAAAGTGGGAGCAAAAGATGTTAGAGAGATTCTAAGTCGAAAGACTTCACATTTTTGTGCTCCCATCCATTGCCTGTCTGCTGCACTAAAGTTCTTGTCAGCTATATGAGGCCGTTGTTATGACGTTGAACTCCTCTTACAACTCTAAGTAAGTTGCTCCCAGCCTTTGCTCTTACGGGTAGATTTGGGAAAGTTTTTGATTAATCATTTAATACTTCGTTTACCTCTCAAAATTATTTAACATCTGTTACTGCTTTTGTAATATGTTTTCTACTTTAAAACTATTATAAGTATGAAGCTTGATTTTGAGAAATGCTGATTATTTGTTGCTCTGCAGTTTGTAATTGTATAGCAGAGTCCCCTTGTTCCTTATGCAAATAAAAGTCGCCATAAGATGAGAAACTTATTTTTTAAGAAATTTTTCTCTGCTTCTACATAAGGATGCTTGAGTGACTAGGTTATCCAGATTTTCTCATTATTGGTGGTTTGACTGAGAAAGTTTGGGTTCTCTTAACTTACAATGAAGTCTCAAAATTAGGATTGGAAAACAGTGATTCCCTCCAGTTGGATGGTCCTTTATTGCATGTGAAACATTTTTTCTTCCTTGATAGTTTGTTCTTTTTCTCTAGAATATATAGAACATTTGGACATGCTGAAGACATTATTAAGTCTGCTCAAGTTAGATGAGGTGAATCCTCCTCTGTAATGCAGAGCAACATGATTTCATTCCTAATGGATAAACGGACATCAGCAAGCACAGAAACTCCCTCTTGAGCAAAGCAAAGCTTTTGTGAAGTTAAAGAAATGATCAATGGTCTCTCACATAGAATCCAACAATAGCAATATAGTGAGTGATGGGGTAACTAAAATCAATAAGTAAAAAGAGATTTCATCCAAGCCATCAAAGAGGTTATTAGGGGCAGTGAGAAAGGAGAATTAGAAGAGCAGTTGGAAAGGGTCTTAAAGATCTTCCTTTGAAGAGGTTTGTTTCGAAGAAGCCTTTGGAATGTAAGATGGCAAGAACATACTCCCATTTTCAAGTTAAATGACAAATTGGAAAGTGTGGGTAAAATTTAAAACTTAAATTATGCTCGTCTTGAAATATTTTCCTAATTAATACATTAAACCGTCTCCACCTGGTTTCTCCCTAATGAACAAAGGCAATTATGTTATTGTTCAGGCTCATGTGCAGCCTTTGATAACAACAGAGTTATTTGTACATTCTTTTTTCGCCCTTCTTTTTATGCCAGTGAGCAATTGAACCCAATCATTGTATTTCTCTTAACGTTGAAGGAACTGGCAGCTCTCGCTTGAGCCTGATGGATTTATTCTATGTTCTTTCGTCCCACGGCAACTAAATTCTAGTTAAATTTATTTTTGAACAAAGGTAGTCAGCCTCCAAGAGATTCTCTTTTAAATGAATGACAGCAGACAGTTCCAAGACCATTCATTTGCTTATATCTATTTGCTGTATCTAGACAGCTATTATCATGCATGTGGTACTTCAGAACCGTTTCACCCAGTCTGCTGTCAATAGCAACCAGCTGAAGAAGCCTGCTCCAGCAAGACTTGTACTTGGTGTCTTGAATCTGAACGGAAACTTTTGTTATTGCTGTGATATTTGTATGAGTTCGTGCTCAGAGACTGTTGTTGAGAAAGAGCATCTTTTTGCAAATAATTTATTGGTTTAAAAGGACTTCAGATGAGCATTATATGTTTTTAGGCAGCCCTGTTATTAAGAAGTTTGCAGAATTTAATGTATTTTTATCAGAGTCTCATCACCAGGAATAGTGGCACGACCTGGGAGTATAAGACCCAGGACACCTTATTGGAGATTGAGATCATAGCTAAAGGGCAGTGGGGAGAAATGCCAAAGAACTAATGTTACTCCACATCACGCATCAGCATTATGAAGCAAGGAGAAAATAGAAGAAATGCTCTATCTCTACGATACAGGGGTATTAGAATTAATGAAGTCCCAGCTAGGAAAATGTTCCTTAAGAAACTAATGGTAGCAGTTCTTCAGCAGTTCCCTATGCTGTGGTTCAGATGTGTGTTTGTGTGTTTTTGCTAAGCACATTCCATGGATTTGTTTCCTTATATTTAATCATCACAAAGTACTGTTGTTACTTCCATTTTAGAAAAGAGAAAAAAAGTTCAGACAGTTATCCAAAGCCAACAGCTCGTAAATGACAGTGATGGAGTCAAACGCTTAACAGGAATGATGATTTCATAATCTAGACTACATTGCCCCTTCTGCCTTTCTTCCTTGCCTGGTGACTGTGAAAGGTCACTCTTGAGATTTGCAACTTCCCTAACTGTGAGAGTAAGATGGGACTTCATGCAACACATTGTTGTGTTCACCCAAAGGACACTTTAATCTCTTGTTTCTTTTGTGTAGATTCTTTCTCACGAAGAACATGATTTAGGCTTAGTTTATTTCTATCTGGAAGTAGGGCTTATATTTATCTGGAGAAAAGGATGACTTAAATTTCCTAAGTAGAAATGGAAGCGCTATGGAATTTGTTTCCTGCCTATGAAGATTGTAAGACCTTATACTTATCTTGAGGAGTGTACAAGTAGTAAGTAGAAATACTGGAAGGAAAATAAAATAATGTGTTGAGATCCTCCTGAGTTCCAGTCCCTTTCATAGCTATTTTGCAGAAATACTTGTATTCTATCTATGAAATAGCTGAAATCACTATTCGTGTGACCAATTTACAATGAAGAATCTGAGGTTCCAAGATGATGTGTTACTGGCCAAAGTTCACACAGCTAGTAAAGGAAAGAGACAAGATTTAAAGCCAGGTATGCCTGACTCCAAAACCAGCCTTTATTGCCACATTCACCCCACTCTTTCAGTGTGCCTCACATTCAGAGGTGGAGGTGGGCCCTACCTATCAGGTGGAAGAAATCTGGTAAGGCCGTATGCCTCTGAACAGAGCCAGATGGAAAGGCAGCCTTTGAGCAGGAGGGCAGAAGGGGAAAGCTGTCTATACAGGACAGAAGCACAAGTGAGGTGATGCAAAATCAGAAAAGGCATGAGATGCACACAGAGGACTTGACTAGAGCCAATTGTTTGTTTAAGCTCGTCTGCTGTCTTCAGGAACATGATCCCATTTCCCTACTGTCCTAAGAATTAACCAAATCATAGACAAAGTTATGCCTGTGGGGAAGATGCACAAAAAGGATGCAAGAATACTTAAGAAAATGAATGGAAAGACATGCCAATGACATAGAATCCCCTATACACAACCTGTTTTCTAAGGAAATCAAAGTAGTGGAAGAGTCCAGACCTATGGAAGTCTAAACAGATATATCCTGGAAAATTGGAATTTCAACTATGGTGCTGAAAGTAAGGGAGCTATGTTCAAGCAGAAGTGCATTCATTGGTTCCAGCCACATAAGAATAAGAAATGCCCCAAATGGCAGTGTAGAATCCTGAATCAATTAGTTTTCATCTAGAATTTCTCTTACCTAATGGCAAGATCTGGCTCTTTATCAGCAAACTTCCTTGAAAAGCCAATATAACATGAGCATTTTTTTTTTTTTTTTGCAATTACATATCTTTGAATAATCAGCCTGCCACAAACAAGATTGAGGTTGGCATCTCATTTACTTCCAAAGCCATCAAAGATCTGTAAATCACGTTAACCACTGCTGGGCTCAAGTGAGTGGGCTGGGGTGGAAAGGCTACTTGCCTGTGGTGCTAAGTTGTATGTTGTTCCCTTGCTGTTGCTATTTATGGCAAGCAGAGTGCTTGCAAGTATTCTCCCAATTTGCTCATTAGTTCCTAACATATCTTTTAGGCTCATTTTTCTGTCATGGACAGACTGTGTCCCTTCTACTTGGAACTGATTCATTAATACAATTTTGTTGAGGTCACAGATCCTCCCTCTCAACTGGGATGCAGGGAAATGCCCACAATTAAAGGAGATAAAATCCACATCCATCAAAAGAAGTGCCTCTGCAATGAGCAGAACTGTTGTGTCCCCTCTCCTTAGTGTTTCATAATGAGCTGATGACATGGAGACAGGCTCTCCACAAATATGCAGAGAAAGGTCCCTAATGAGGATTTCTGACTTCATCCCAAAGGCTCGAAATGGTTTAGATTAACTTAATGGAATACAGAATATCACAAGGGTCTTCTCGTTTAAAGGTCAACAGGAAGCCAGATTATTTTTATTTTCCATTCAAATTAATCAATTTAAATCTAAGAATTTTAATAAGGTAGATACCTGCCTATCGAAGATGTTTTTCTTATTTATGAATCACAGTTTTCTGGGTGGTGCAGGCCAGTTTTCGAAGATGCTGACTGTATGTCTTGGAACTCTTGGTAAGTCACATTTTTCTAGGCTGGTGATCTAAGTGTTTAATTGTAACTTTAAAAATTAGGAGCAGACATTGGAGACTGTGTTGTTGTTTGTTTGTTTGTTTTAGATAGGATGAAGTGATTGTTGGTTTTCTTAGAAGAGGTTAGGCTTAAAGTGAGCCTAAAATGAAAAGGACTATTGTCACTCAAGGGACTCTTCCAAAGCAAAGACTTGTTCAGGAAGGAAAGAAAAGGAACAAGGTCAAAAAGGGGATAATAAAGTCAAGCAGAGATAAATGTAACCTTAAATAAGTATTTAATTAGATTGAATTGTGTTTAATCACGTGTTACAGATATTTGCCCAACATGTTAGCTTACCGGAAAATCACCTTAGGGACAAAGGAAGGAAGAACATTCCAATTTACAAGCATTGGTAGCATTTCTTCTGGGACCTGAAGCATTTCCCATTATGATGGTTTAATACAATTGTGGTCAATTACCTCTTCTGAGAGAGCTAGGGATATGTGCCAGTTTGCTGGAAATGTTAAAATCCTATTAAACTTCCGTTATTAGTAGCAGAGGGGGAAAAAAAGACCTGAATGATTCAATTAAAACACAAACCACCAGGTGTTGGTGGTACTGAATTAGTTTTCCTGTTATGACCAAGAAATACTGATTTTCAAGTTGGCTAAAAACCTGTTTTCCCCCTTATTTCACCTTCATTATTTGCTTCCCGGCCTTCTGATGCCGTCCCAAAAGCCACACTTTCAGAAATTTTTCCCATATGCAAATGCGTGAAGCAGTGTCTTCTGTATGCAAAAATTATATAGCCACCACTAATAAGATGAGTGAGTAGTGACTGAGTGAATATCCTCGCTCCTGACTTTTCTAAGATAGCCTTCCTGGTCAGACCAAGCACATCCAGGCAGAATGCTTTAAGCTGTTCCCAACTTCCAATGGTAAATCCAAAGCAGTTTTCATGTTGAAGTAGTCAAATATCATTACAATCCTTGAAAATGTCTAGCTGAGCAAATCTGTGAAGCTTCCAGGCCTTTCTGAAATAAAGAAAATGGGCATTTTTGCTTTAAGAAAGCTGAGCGGGGCTGGGCACAGTGGCTCATGCCTGTAATCCCAGCACTTTGTGAGGCTGAGGCGTGCAGATCAGGAGATCAGGAGATTGAGACCATCCTGGCGAACATGGTGAAACCTCATCTCTACTAAAAATATAAAAATTAGCTGGGCATGTTAGTGCATGCCTGTAGTCCCAGCTACGTGGGAGGCTGAGGCAGGGGAATCACTTGAACCTGGGAGGCAGAGGTTGCAGTGAGCTGAGATTGCACCACTGTACTCCAGCCTGGCAACAGAGCAAGACTCCATCTGAAAAAAAAAAAAAAAAAAGAAAGAAAGAAAGAAAGGAAAGAAAGTTGAGCAGAGTGGGCAGTGAAGTAGAATTCAGCTTTCCACAATTGCATTTTGCTGACACTTCCTTGATCAAATTGGAGAGATGCTGTCTGCTCTGTGAGTTTTGTAAAGAGAAAATTACACGTTTCATACACGGTCGCTTATTTATCAGGTTTAGCTGGTTTTCTGTTTTTCGTTTTGTTTGTTTTTCACTTTTGATTTTGTTCTTATATGAGTCCTCAAGTTGATGGATCACTGACTCATAGACTCAGATTACCTGTTTTTCTTTTATCTATTTTTTTGTGCTGCTCCACTAGTGCTCACATCATATCGACCACCAGTTCCCAGGAAAGTTTGCAGGGAAGAATTGATGCCCTTAATGGTTCGTTTACCTTCCTTTTGAGTTTTCTGTGCTCAGTTAAGAGCATTTTGGAGCTAGTATTCATAGTCACCGGTTTGAGGGGAAAACAGGAAAAATTAAAACCTGACTGGTCCTGATTCCATTTTATGTTACCTATCTGACAGGTTTCTAATTACATACCTAATTCTAACATTGGAACCAGGATTGCAAAGGGAACAAGCCTTAAATACATTTCAGATGAATTTATCTCAATTGCAGGCAGTGATCAAAATTAGGACCTAATTTTGGAACGAGTCATGAACTTGGAGGCCAGCTGAACACTTCTCTGTTCCTGGGGCTCCTGTGCTCAGCAAGAACAATGACAGCGCATACCTATAAACACACTAGCACTGAAGCATGGTGCAAACAGTTTTCATGTATTATTTAATTCTCACTCTAACCTTCACAGGCTGCATTGTCTCCATTTTCTTTTTTTCTTTTCTTTTTTTTTTTTTTTGAGATGGAGTCTCGCTCTGTTGCCCAGGGTGGAGTGCAGTGGCACGATCTCACTGCAAGCTCCACCTCCTGGGTTCATGCCATTCTCCTGCCTCAGCCTCACGAGTAACTGGGACTACAGGCACCTGCCACCACGCCTGGCTAATTTTTGTGTGTGTGTGTGTGTGTTTTTAGTAGACACGGGGTTTCACCGTGTTAACCAGGATGGTCTCAATCTCCTGACCTCCTGATCCGCCAGTCTGGGCCTCCCAAAGTGCTGGGATTACAGGCATGAGCCACTGCGCCTGGCAACATCGTCTCCATTTTCAAGTGAGCTAACTGAAGCTTCCAGTAGGTAATACCTTCAAGTCCCCCAGCTAGTAAATGACAAAGCATAGAGTTAGACCGTTATTTTCTGTCTCCAGGGCCTGCAAATTTAAACACTAAGCTATATCATGTAGGTAAAAGAAAATCCTCACATTTTGAGTTAAATTAAGCGTTCTAAAAATTATCCAGTGTATCATCTTCAACTCTGGACACATCTCAGTTTCTTGTTTATATTTGCAGCGTTAACTTATAATACATTATATTTATTGTGTTTCTCTCTTGTGCTAAGTACTGGGCTAATTTTGACACATTCCCTGCTTTCAAAGGCTTCTGCCTTGTGACTTCCCATCTATCCACTGCAAGGTTCTGTAATTGAGCTTACTTTCAGGAATTAACATTCAAATATTTCCAGTACATTTTAGCTTCTTTTACTGTTTATTGAACAGTATGGTTGCCTTCTATATTGCTTCATTACATATGCATATTAGTTCATCTAGTCTAAGCTTTCAATATCAGATGTGGGTAAAACTGTGAATACAAGTACCAATTATTTTATTATTTACTGGGGACATGCAACGTCATTGAGCATGTTTATTTACCACATACCCCCTTGTAAGTTGGGAGCCGCTTTGGCTCTTGAGACCCTTTGGGCTTCATTCAGTTTTGTTGTGTTTGTTCATTTTCTTCCTTTTCTTTCTTTCTTTCTTTTTTTTGCCAGTTTGTCTTTGCCTCATGATTTTTAGATGTTTCAACAAAGTGAAAAAAAGAAAGGGGAAATTGTGGGTGGAGAGGAACATGATTTCTCATCTTCCATGTGAAAGAAAACCTCCCTGGGAAAGCAGTAACAGTGAACAGAAGGGGCTTGTCAAAATGACTGATATTGTCTTTGCCTCTCTAACAATGTCTAGGATGACATCAACAACTCTGAGCATTTGCTTGTCTATTTCAACTTGAGTTTTCCTTCCTTTTCCTCTTCATGCCCAATTCTTAGCTTATCTCCAGCTGCAAATTCAGAAGAGAAGACAAGTGCTAAATTGGTGCCTCACTTTGGAGCCTGAAACAGGACTATTTTTTTCTTTCCTGCTTTTAGTCCATAAGGAGATGATAGATATTTTATAATGACACAGAGGTGCCATCATGCTATTGTGCCATCGGTGTCAAAGTTAAAGAAAATGAACGTAAAAAGCTATTTTATCCATAAAAATAACTAAATGCTACAGCTATTTGTATATGCATAATTTAAGATTAGAGTCTTACCTTATTTCCTTCTTCAGATAAAAGCACAGACACTCAAATGCCATGCTATTTTTATCTATAATTAGTTTGAGTAGCTTCTTCCTTACCTTTCCTGGTTAAGTGATCAGAGAGGCAAGAGCCACAGAACCCTGATGCTGGAGTGGAACTCTTCCTACTTACTCCTCAGCACTTCTCTTTTGAATGGGAAAAGAAGGAAGGAAATGAAAATCAGACTTCCAGTGGTTTTACTTGAAGGAAAAGTACATGGAATAAATAGTACATGAAAGAAATACCAGGGTTGACCAAGGTCAGGAATGGCAGGCACTTGCTTGTATTGTGCTTAGTTGTGAGAACAGAGAGACAGAAATAAGAATGTCATTTGAAAGGATATTTTCCCTTATGAGGTGACCTCTTCGTGCCCTCTGGAATAGATAAAACCAAAACCAGTGTTCCTAGCACTTCTCAAGACTGGCACTAAGTACGGAGGGTTACATCTACATTCACAGCTGATGGTGTGGCTGATGCTTTTTCTCTTGGGGCACTCCCTGTCCACCAAACTAATTTTTGGAGGTAGATGTGCTTGCCTCCTCTTTTTCTTTTTCTTCATTTTTATTATTATACAATAAATACATTTTTTATTAAAAGGTGAAAATAGTAGATAAAAATACTGGTTTCCTTTGATAGCCCTTCTCCCCATGCCTAAACCACAGATAGTCCTTGTGTCAAAAGGAACCAGTATGTATTTCTTTCAGATATTTTTTATTTGTTATGCGTAGAGATGCATACACAAGAAAATAATGTTTTTGTCCCTTATCATAACAATTCTCCAACTGTATAACTGTATGTATTGTTATGCCAGTTTTATCTTTTCTCTAAATGACATTCCCTGGGGAATTGATATGATGTTACTTAATACCCTGTGATTTTATTTTTTTCTGTAGAATTGTGTTTGATAATGTTGTTAAATCACAGTTAGCCATTTTACATTTAACGCATTTCCCTCCAGTCTTAACGATAATGTGATAACAGGCACCATCTAGCCTTTGTTGTACTTTCCTTTAAACAACTTAAAAGCTAGAAGGGATGGTCCCAAAGATGTCATTGTATGAATTTTGTCCTGGAGAAAGAACCCAAGTCTTTGATTGAGAGCAGTGGGGATGCTGCTTCTGCTCATATAACCAGCTCTAGCTCTGAGCTCCTGCTTTGCCTAGGTCCATGCATTTTATGGATCCTCTCAACATTTTGAACATTTTTGTTTTGTCAAAAATGGCTCTCAGGATTGACAGAGAGAGATTATATTTTACTGAGCTACTGTATTCCAGACAATCTCATGAATAATCACATGGCATCCTATGGCAACCCTGAGAAACAGGTGGTACTGTCCGCAATCCATAAGGGAAACTGAAGCTCAGAAAAATGAAACAAACTGCTTGAGATTGTAGACACTAAGTAGCATGTTATAAATGTAAAGACTTCAGCTCCAAAGACACCTGTGATTTTCATTGTGCCATGTTACCTTCTAACATGAATCTCACTTTCGAAGTGCTGGTCACTTTTCTCTTTATCCTCTGCATTTTGGCATATAGACCCTAAGCAAAGCCTTCATATCCCCATCTCTCTCTTCTCCTTAGCATAGATCATTTTTTCTTGCTTTTTTTCACTTGAGACCTGAAACGTACAACCTAGGGATTCCCCACTGTGGTCTCCTCTATGAGAAGCATGTTACAAGAAGGGATGTTGTATGGAAATTAAATGGGTTTGCTTGAATGTGGATAGCCTGCTTTCTGCATTTTCAGTTGTAGCAATTTGGTACCAGTGATGCATGACTGGTTTAAGCAATCGTGCTTTGCCTCTCAAGTTAGTCATCTTTGGTTTCATGGAAAGATTCCTCCCTTAGAGGAATAACAGGTTGAAAGATCTATTAGGTTATCCTGTGCATGAGATTGCCTACTTCTGTGAATTTCCTGGCTCTTTGCTTTATGCTTATTTAAAGTGACCCATCTTATAAGTCTTTGGTCTCTGTCTATGAACTAATAAGTATCACTGCTGTGATTTGCTTAGTCTCAATGTCCTCTTACTTGTTTTGAATTCTCTACTCTAAATCCAGCTCTTGCCATCAGAGAATAGAATAATATAATACTGTACAATCATGTCTTCCAGGTACTTTCCAACAGGCAGTGAATTTTTTTATTACTTTCTTTATTCATGTATTTATTTATTCATTCAGCAAATACAAATTACCTGCCTGCTATGTGCATAGCACTGTAAGACATGCTTTATGCTGTATTGATGTATAATGTATGATACATTTATATATGATATATGAAGGTGCCAAGTAGTTAACATTCATTCAATACTTACCCTAAAAAATCTTGACTTCTAATTATTTCTGACATTAAGTATATTCACTTGCAAAGGTAAAACCAATTTGAAGTCTAATAAACAGTAATAATGATAATAACACAGGAGATATATTATAAGGCAGGCCATGATGGAAAGCCTGGTAGTCATCCTAGATGTCGTGTGCTTTGTGCTCTGAGAGGATATTAATACGTACAGGAATTAACTGGAAGAAACCGTGGACTGATTTTCTAAGTGAGGGCAGATTTGCAGTTAGCTGTGATCAGTCTTTGGCTGTAAATGGATAGCTGTGCAGATAGAGACTCTCAGGCCTCCTTCATTTTCTACCATTCCATTTTTTGGATGATAAATACACTCACTCTTTCATCTATCTGAAATTAATTTTGACTTAGCTTGTGACCTATCTGCTTGTTTAGTCCTCAGGAGATATGAAAAATACCCAAATTCTATAGGTTGGAAGACATTTTTCTTAGCTCCTTGACATGGACAACTAGGTTAATCTCTCTGTGGATTAGACTTCCTACTGTAAAGTAAAACGTTAGAAGGCTTCTAACAATAATTGAACTTTTTCCCTCGCCAAAGATTTTCTTGGATTATTTGATATGATTATCTAATCAACACCGTATATAGGTGTAATAATCTCCATTTTTGTAATAAAAATCAAGGCCAAGCAAAGCAAAGTAACATTTTCAAAGCCTCAGCTGCAGTAAGATATTTCTGAAAAATCAAAGCACATGTTTTTATTATTCCCTTGAAGGGTTAAATTGGATTACTGCTAGAGACTCTTGAAATGCAACCCTTATATATAAACCATAGCCTTTCTTTAAAACTAGTTGCAGTACCTCAGCTGAGTGCATGAAATGTACAAAGTACCACCATTCTGTAGGTAAATAATAAAAGCACATTTAATATTTCTTTGCTGTATCTGTGTCTATCCTAGTCACTTTCATGATTCATCTCTAAACCCTTACCAATTCTTTTGCAGTTTTGAAAGTGTACCTCAAAATCTGCTGTTAAATTCTGATATTTTGCCTTTTCCCTTCACTTCCTATACTACCAATTCAGCTACTTTGGAGGCTTGTCCACCACTTCCATTTCACTGGCTCTGTACTCATTTCATTGTGGTATATAGCCATCAGGATAGATTAGCTGATGCTGCAGCAAAGAACAATATGACCAGTGTGAGTCATGTGGGAGCTCTCATCTGCGTCATTATCACTCAGGGACCCAAGTGTTAAAGAGTCCACCAATTGTGGCATTGCTGCTTCTTGAGATTGGAAAAGAGAGCCATGGAGGACCTCACATTGTAAGTATTCTGACCTGAAAGTTACACGTGTCATGTCTTGTCTGTATCCATTGCTCAGATATAGTTATATGTTATTTTATGGTACCAAGAAATAGAAGAGACAACCAAAATGCTGACATAGTATATGGTTATTTTGACAAGAAAAAAATGTGGTCACTACTACAGATATCCTCAAAGACTAAAAGGAAGTGGAAATGGATAAGATTGCAAAGACCTGAATAGATATTATTTACCTAGATATCATTTCATCGGCATGTACCTGTTGATCTGTTTATCCTTTCATATAATTTTTTGCAAAGTCCCTCACAGACTTGTGAAGTGAGATAGAGTTAATTTTTAAATCAAAGGACATTGGATGTTAGATAAAAAAGTGGAGGAAATAATAAAGCCCAAGCATAAATGTGTCATTGGCATATGCATATGATATGGTCCCATTCAACTGATGGATTTTTCCCCAGATTTACTGCAAACTTTCTAGTAGCTAAAGAAAACACACACACATTGTCTTAGTCAGTTTTGGCTGCTCTAACAATACCATAACCTGGGTGGCTTATAAACAACAGAAATTTATTTCTCACCGTTTTGAAGGCTGGGAAGTCCAAGATCAAGGCAGCAACAGATTTGGTGTCTGGCGAGAGCCCACTTCCTGGTTCATAGATGGCTGTGTCCTCACATGGTAGAAGGTAGAAGGAATCGTATCTATAGAGTCTCTTTCTTAAGGACACTAATCCCATTCATGAGGTCCTGCCCTCATGACCTATACACCTCCTGTAGGCCCCACCTTTAAATATAATTGCACTGGGGATAAGGTTTCAACATATGAATTTTGGGGGGACATAAACATTCAGTCTATTGCATTCTGCCCATAGCCCCTTCAAAATTCATGTCTTTCTTACATGCAAAATACATTCATTCCATTCCATTAGCCACAAATAGCTTAATTCATCCTAGCATCAACTGTAAAGTCTTTAAGTCCCAAGTCTTTTCTAACTCTCTTCTAAATTAGGTATGTGTGAGACTCGAGGTATGAGTCATTGTGAGGCAAAATCCTCTAAAGCTGTGAACCTTTGAAACAAAACATATTATGTGCTTCCAAAATACAATCGTGTGACAGGCATAGGCTAGACATTTTCATTTCAAAAGGGAGAAATAAGAAAGAAGAAAGGGAGTAACAGAAGCCAAGTAAGTTGAAACTACAAGGCAAACTTCATGAGATCTTGAGATGGGAGGGAATTAAGGCTCAAGAACTGTGGCTACATGCTATGGCTCCATGCTGTGCCTCCAAGTCCACTGGAGCTAATATTTCACCTTCTAGGCCCACCAAGGAAGAAGTCCTGTACTTGAAACTCTACTCTGCAGGGTTCTCACCTGCAGCGCTTTCCTGGGTACTCATGCCCTCACAGTTCTGGGGGGCCCTGATCTCACAGCTTTGAGAGAGGCTTTCTGGCCTGTTGAAAGCAAAGCAATGATCCTCCATTTTGAAACTGAGAAAGCAGGCCTGAGGGTCTCTGAATTGCCTCCCAGGATCATTGTTCTTGTCTTGAAGAATAATGTCTGCTCTCAGATAATATAACTCTCTGGCTCCATGCTGCAAAAACAAGAAAGCCTGATAGCTTTCCTTCATTACTTTTTGTTTCTTTTCTTTTCAGTTCTAACTGGCAGTTTTCCTGTTTGGATGGTGGATTAAGTTCATAGTTCACACCCATATTAATCTTCTTTTTCAAATAGGCATTTGACCATGCTTTTTCACTTTTTGCAATAGGGATAGGCTAAGAATTTTTCAAATCTTTAAGTTATCCTTCCCTTCTGCTTAACAATTCCCTGTTTAACTAATTTCTCTCATTTTCTTTTTTATACTGAAAATTGAATTTTAATTCGGACAAATTTGGATATCAACAATAATTGTGTTACTCTGTAGTGTATCAGTTTATATATAGTTTCTATGATTATTCATTAACACCAAGCTCTTGGAATAAAATTAAACCAAGGCAGTTAATCTGTTGATAGCAAGATTATTTCTTTTTATATTTTAAATAGTTAATTGGCAAATAAAAATCATATGTACTCAATATGTACAACATGAAGATTTGATATGTGTATACTCTGTGTAATGATTATACCACATTAATTAATTAAACCCATTACCACCCATGCTGTAAATTTGATCCCTGGAATTTGTTCATCTTGAAATTGACATTTAGTACCCTTAGATCAACATTTCCCACTTTATTGCATCCCCTAGTCCCTGGTAACTTCCTGTTTCTATGAGTGTGATTCTACATGTAAGTGAAATTATACGGTATTTGCCCTTATACGGTATTTGTCTGGCTTACTTCACTTAGCATAATGTCCTCCAAGTTCATCTGTATTTTTATATATGGCAGGATTTCCTTTTTAAAGCTGTATAATATTCCATTGCTCGTGTATGTACGTATGTGTGTATATTATGTATAATGCATATGTATATGTATGTATGTGTATATATAATTTTCTTATCCATTTTTCCAGCAATGGACACTTTGATTAATTCCATGTCTTAGCTGTTATGAGTAATGCTGCAATGAACATGGAGATTCTGGTATCTCTTTAAGACACTTATTTCATTTCCTTTGGAGATAGTCCCAGGGTGAAATTGCTGTATCATATAATGTTCTACGTTTAATTTTTTAAGAGCCTTCCTACTATTTTATATGATGACTCTACCAATTTACATTCCAATCAACAGTGGACAAGCATTTCATTTTTTCCCACCTTCACCAATAATTCCCTTTTGTCTTTTTGATAATGGCCATCCTAATATGTATGAAGTGGCATCTCATTGTGGTTTCATTTTTCATTTCTCTGATTAATAGTGATGTTGAGCACCTATTCATATTTTTCAAAGAAAACATACAAATAGCCATTTATATGTTTTCTTTGAATAAAAATGTCTACTTAGGCCCTTTGTACATTTTTTAATCAGGGATTTGCCTTTTTTGCTATTGAGCTGTATGAGTTTCTTAAACATTTTGGATATTAACCCTTCATTATACAGATAGCTTGCAAACATTCTCTCTCATTCCATGGGCTGCCTTTTCACTATGCAGGTTATTTTCTTTGTTGTGCAGAAGCTTTTTGGTTTTATATACTCCCATTTGTTTGTGTTTGCTTTTATTGCCTGTTCTTTTGTTATCATATCCAAAAAATCATTGCCAAAGCCAATGTCAGAGAGCTTTTAAACTATGTTTTCTTCTATGAGTTTTACAGTTTCAGATCTTACGTTGAAGCCTTTAATCCATTTTGAGTTAATTTTTATGTATGGTGTAACTAAAAGAATTCTGTTTTTCTGCTTATGGATATTGTTTTCCAAGCATCATTTATTGAAGTGATTTTTTTCCCTACTGTATATTCTTGGCACTCTCATCAAAGATTAGTTGGTGACATATGTGTGTGCTTATTTCTGCAATCTCTATTTTGTTCCATTGGTCAGTGTCTCTGTTTTTATGCCAATACCATACAGTTTTGATAACATGACTTCGTAATATACTTTAAAATCAGGCAGTGTGATGCTTCTAGCTTTGTTCTTTTTCTTCAAAATTGCTTTGACTATTTCAGGTCTTTTGTAGTTCTATATGAACTTTAGGATTTTTTTTTTATTTTCATGAAAAATGTCATTGGAATGTTGAGAGAGATCGCACTGACTTTGTAGATCACTTTTGGCAATATGGACATTTAAACAATATTAATTCTTCAATCCATAAACACAGGATATGTTTTTATTAGTTTATGCCTTCTTTGATATCCTTCATCAGTGTTTTATAGTTTTTAGTGTAGGTATCTTTCACCGGCTTCACCAAATTTATCTTAGGTGTCTTATTTTTGATGCTGTTGTAAATTGAATCTCAATTTCTATATCTCAATTTGGATATAGTTGTTTGTTAGGTGATAGAAATGCAACTGACATGTGTATGTTGATATTATTTCCTGCAACTTCACTGAATTTATTTATTAGTTCTGACAGGTTTTTGGTAGAATGTTTAAGTTTTTCTGTATATATTATTATGACTTCTTCAAACAGAGACAGTTTAACTGTTTCATTTCCAATGTGAATGCATTTTCTTATTATCACACAATGTTTCTGGCTAGGACTTCCAATACTACGTTGAGTATAAGTGATGAGAGTGTGTATGCTTGTCTTATTCCTGGTCTTGAGGAAAAGCTTTAAATTTTTTCACCATTGAGTATTATACTACCCAGAAGCCTGTCATGTATGGCCTTTAACATGTTGAAGTAAATTCCTTCTATATCTAATTTGTTGAGAGTTTTTATAGTGATCATTGAATTTTGTCAGATGCTCTTTCTGCATATATTGAGACTATCATATGATTTTTGTCCTTTGTTCTTTTAAAGTAGTGCGTCACATTTATTGATTTGCATATGTTGAATCATTCTTCCAACTTGACATGGTGTATGATCCTTTTAATGCACTGCTGAGTTTGTTTCACTAGTATTTTGTTGAGGATTTTTGCATCTCTCTTTGTTCATCAAGGTTTCTGGTCTGTAATTTATTTTCTGGTATTATCCTTACCTGGTTTTGGTTTGAAGGTTATGCTGGCCTCATAAAATTAGTTTGAAGATGTCTTCTTCTCTTTAATTTTTTGAAAGACTTTGAGAAGGATGGGCATTAATTATTTAAACGTTTGGTATAATTGACCCTGAAATTTTTTTGTTTGGAGGTTTTTGATTACTGATTCTATCTTCTCACTTGTTATTTGTCTATTCAGATTACCTAGTTTTTCATGATTCATCTTAGTAGGTTGCATGTTTCTAGGAATTTATTTATTTCCTCTAAGTTATCCAATTTGTTGGTGAATAATTGTACTCAAGTAGTCTCTTTTGATCCTTTGTATTTTTGTATTGTCAGTTTTAAGTCTCCTTTATAATTTTAGTTTTATTTATTTGAGCTCTCTTTATTTTCTGATTAACCTAGTTAAAGCTTTGTCTATTTATATCTTTTCAAAAAAAAAAAAAAACTCTTAGTTTTGTTGATCTCCTCTTCTTAGTCTCTATTTCATTTATTTCAGCTCTGGTCTTTACTATGTCTTTATTTCTGCTGACTTTGGACCTAGTTTATTATTTTCCTAGTTCCTTGAGGTGTAACAATAGGTTGTTTGAGTTCTTTCTTCTTCTTTTTTTTTTTTTTCTGAGACAAAGTCTTGCTCTGTCACCCAGGCTGAAGTGCAGTGGTGCAATCTTGGCTCACTGTAACCTCCGCCTCCTGGGTTCAAGTGATACTCCTGCCTCAGCCTCCCAAGTAGCTGGTACTACAGGCGCACGCCAACACACTCGGCTAATTTTTGTATTTTTAGTAGAGATAGGATTTCACCATGTTGGCCAGGATGGTCTCTATCTTTTGACCTTGTGATCCATCCGCCTCAGCCTCCCAAAGTCCTGGGATTACAGACGTGAGCTACTGCACCCGGCCTCTTTCTTCAGTTTGATGTAGGCATTTATCACTATACAGTTCTCTCAGTGCTGGTTTTGCTGTATCTCAGAAATTTTGGTATGTTATATTTTACTTTCACTTGTCTCAAATGCTTTTCATTTCTATTTTGATTTTTTTCTTTGAACCATTGATTGTTCAACAGTATGTTGTTTAAATTCAACATATTGGTGAGTTTTTCATAATTTTTCTCATATTAATTTATAGTTTTGTACCATTGTGGTCAGAAAATATACGTGGGTTGATCTTAGTCTTCTTAAATTTGTTAAGAATTGTTTTGTGACCCAAAATGTAATCTATCATGGAGAAAGTTCCATGTGCATTTTAGAAGAATGTGTAGCTGTTGCTGTTGGTTGGAATGTTTGCTGTAAGTCTGGTAAGTCCATTTGGTTTATAGTGCTGTTCAAGCCTGCTGTTTCTTTATTAATTTTCTGTCTGGATGATCTGTCCATTGTTGCAAATGGGGTATTGAAGTCCCCTATTATTATTTGATTGCTGTCTATTTCTCCCTTCATTTCTGAAATATTTGCCTTATATATGTTTAGGTGTTTCAATGTTGAGTGCATACATATTTACAATTGTTATCGTGTAGCTACCTTTTTTGTCTCTTCTAACAGATTTTGACTGAAAATCTGTTTTGTGTGATATAAGTATAGGCACCCATGCTCTCTTTTGGTTGCCATTTTTCATAGGATACCTTTTATTATTTTTTTTTTACTTTCAGTCTATGTTTGCCCTTAAGGCTTAAGCAAGTCTAGTTTAGGTAGCATATTGTTGATATATATATATATATATATTTTTTTTTTAAACCCATTCCGCCACTCTTTATCTTTAGAGAGTTACATTCATTTACAATTAAAGTTATTGTTGATAAGGATTTACTATTGACATTTTGTTAATTGTTTACAATATTGTAGTTCCTTTGTTTCTTTCTTCCACTCTTACTGTTTTCCTTTGTGATTTGTTGAATTTTTATATTGGTATGCTTTGTTTTCTTTCTTTTTATGGTTTGTGTATCTACTGGAGATTTTTTCTTTTGTGGTTACTTTACCATGGAGCATACATAAAACATCCTAAAATTATAATATTATAATTTTGCTGATAACAAAGTACCTTCTTTTGCATACAAGAACTCTACATTTTTACTGCCCCTTTCCCATTTTTATATTGATAGCACAATTTCATCTTTTTATATTATGTGTTCGTTAACAAATTATTATAGCTATAGTTTTTTTATGCTTTTTAACCTTTACACTGGAATTAAAAGTGATTTGCAAGCCACCATTATAATATTAGAATATTCCGAATTTAGCTACATACTTAAGTTTGCCAGTGAGCTTTATGCTTTAATATGTTTTCATGTTGTTACATGAAACAAAAATAACTCTTTTCTTTCAAATTGAAAGAATCCCTTTAGCATTACAGTTGCTGAGTATAGTATTGTTAGTTGGCAGTTTTTCTTTTGACACTTTGATTATATTACCTTATTCCATTTTGACCTGAAAGGCTTCTGTTGAGATGTCTACTGTTAACCTTATGTGGATTTTCTTATATGTGACACGTCTCTTTTCTCTTGCTGCTTTCAGGATTTTCTTTGTCTTTGACTTTTAATAATTTATTTATAATGTGTCCTGGAGTTTCTTCTTTAGGTTGATCTTAGTTGGGATCCTTTAAACTTCATGAATCTGAATACTCATATTTCTCCAAAGGTCTGAATAGTTTTCAGCCAGTGTTTCTTTAAATAATTCTCTGTCCCTTACTCTCTCTCCTTTCTCTTTCCAGAAATTGCACAGTTTATATATTTGTACAGTTGATTTTTGTCCCATAGGTCCCTAATGCTTTCTTCAATTTTTAAAAATCTTTTATCTTTTTGGTCCTGGACTTGACTAATTTCAAATGGCCTGTCTTTGAATTCAGTAATTATTTCTTCTGCATGGTGGAGTTTGCTGTTAAAGTTGTCTATTGAATTTTTTAGTGTTGTCACTTTATCCTTCAGCTTTAGGATTTCTGTTGGTTCTTTATTATGGTTTATATTTCTTTATTAAACTTTTTATTTTGTTCATGCATTGTTCTAATTTCATCAAATTGTGTTTTCTTATATTTCACTGAGCTTCTTTAAGATGATTATTTTTTATTCTTTTTTTTAGGAAATTTCGAGATCTCCATTTCTTTGGAGTCAATTATAGAATGTTCATAGTTTCCTTTGGTGGTATGATGTTTGTCTGATTTGTTGTTATCTCTGTAGCCTTGCATTGATGGTTATGCATTTGAAGGAGCAAATACCACTTCTAATCTTTACAGACTAGTTTTGGCAGGAAAAACCTTCTCATGTTGAGTCTCTGAGCTGATGGGATTGCCTATAGGATTGCAGTCTTGTGGCAGTTGAGCTGGATCACATGAGTCCATGAGGGGACCCACAGTTGACAGGCCTGTTACCAGTGTCTCTAGTAGGCATGGCTTTTGTCTGACCTCTTGGTGGACCAAACACCATTAGTACCTTGTCCAGTAGAGCTTGCACTGAGATGAAGAATTGCTTGAAGGTATGCAGACAGCAGGCCTGTTACCAGTTGCACAAATGGGAGCAACTTCCTCCAGGTCCCTGGGAGGGCTCCTACTAGGTCACTGAATATATACCTGGGTAGGCAGTCCTGGCCCTAACCATGGCTTAAAGGGACTAAAACCAAGCCACATTTGATATAGTTTAGATATTTGTCCCCACTGAAACCTCATGTTGAATTGTAATCCCCAATGCAGTGGTGGTGGGGGTGGGAGGAGTTGCTGGGAGGTTTTGGTTATGAGGGTGGATCCTTCATGACTTGATGCTATTTTTGTGATAATGAGTCAGTTCTCATGAGATCGAGCCATTTAAAAGTGTGTGGCCCCTCCTTCCCAACTCTCTAGCTTGCTCTTGTGTTTGCCATGTGACATGCATATTCCCCCTTTGTCTTCCACCATGATTGAAAACTCCCTGAGGCTTCACCAGAAACTGAGCAAATGCCTGCACCATACTTTCTATTAAGTGTGAAGAACTGTGAGCAAATTAAACCTTTTTTATTTATAAATTACCCAGTCTCAGGTATTTCTTTATAGCAATGTAAAAATGGCCTAATATAGAAAATTAGTACTACAGAGTTGGGTATTGCTATAAAGATACCTGAAAATCTAGAAGCAATTTTGAAACTGGATAACTAGCAGAGATTGAAAGAATTTTGAGGGCTTAGAATAAAAAAGAAAGATGAGAGAAATTTTGGAACTTCCTACAGACTATTTAAATGGTTGTAAACAAAATGCTGATAGTGATATGGACAGTGAAGTTCAGGCTGCTGAGGTCTCATATGGAAATTAGGAGCTTATTGGGAATTGGAGCAAATAAACTGAACTCTTGTTGTACCTTGTCAAAGAAGTTGGCTATATTGTGATCTATGTCCTAAAGATCTATGGAAGTTTGGAATAGAGGGTGATGACCTAGGATATCTGGCAGAAGAAATTTCTAAGCAACAAAGTGTTCAAGATATGTCCCGGCTGCTTTTAACGGCCTACTTATCAGATGCAGGTGCAAATAAATGACTTAAACTTGAATGTTATATTTAAGCAGGAGACAGAATGTAAAAGTTTAGAAAATCTTCAGCCTAGCCATGGGACAGAGAAAGGAAAAGCTTTCTCAGGAGAGGAATTCAAGCAGGCTGTGTAGCAACCACTTGCTAGAGAAACTTGCATAACTAAAAGGGAGCCAAGTGTTAATATCCCAGAGAATGGAGGAAAGGTATTGCAGAGACCTTTGTGGCAGCCCCTCTCATCATAGGCCCAGAGGTCTAAGCAGAAAGAATGGTTTCAGGGGCAGGGCCCAGGGCCTCACTGCCCTCTATAGCCTTGGGATGCTGCTCCCCACATCCCAGCCCCTCTGGCTCCAACCTTGGCTCAAAGGGCCCCAGATGTAGCTCAGGCTACTACTTCAAAGCGTGCAAGTCATAAGCCTCGGTAGCTTCCATGTAGTGTTAAGCCTACAGATTCAGAGTGTATGAGTAAAGGAGGCTTGGCCTCCATCTAGGTTTCAGAGGATGTATGAGAAAGCCTAGGTGCCCATGTTGAAGCCTGCTGCAGGGGTATAACCCTCACAGAGAACCACTACTAGGGCAGCACAGAGGGGAAATCTGTGGTTAGAGGCCCCACACAGGGTCCTCGCTGTGGCACTGCCTAGTGGATCTGTGATAAGGGCCCACCACCTACCAGACCCCAGAATGTTTGATCCACTGGCAGCTTGCACCATGCACCTGGAAAAGTCTCAGGCACTCAACACGCTGTGAGAGCAGTCTCGTGCTGAACCCTGCAAAGCCACAAGGGCAGAGCTGCCCAAGGTTTTGGAAGCTCACCAGTTGCACCATCACCCCCGTGGATGTGAGACATGGAGTGAAAGTAGATTATTTTGGAGCTTTAAGATTTAATGACTGCCGTGTTGGTTTCAAACTTGCATAAAGCCTGTAGCCCCTTTCTTTTGGCTGACTTCTCCCTTTTGGAATGGGAATGTTTATCCAATGCCTATATGCTCATTGAATCTTAGAAGTAACTAATTTTTTTTTATTATTATTTTACCGGCTCATAGGTAGAAGGGATTTCCTTTGTCTCAGATAAGACTTTGGGTTTTGGACTTTTGAGTTGATGCTAGAATGAGTTAAGACACGGGACTGTTATGAAGGCATGATCATATTTTGCAATATGAGAAGGACATGAGATTTGAGAGGGCCTGGGGTGGAATGATATAGTGTGGGGATTTTTTTTCGTGCCCAAATCTCATGTTGAATTGTAATCCCCAATGTTTGAGGTGGGGCCTGGTGGGAGGTATTTGAGTCATAAGGGTAGATTCTTCATGGCTTAATGCTGTCTTCATGGTAATAAGTGAGTTCTTTTGAGATCTGGTCATTTAAAAGTGTTTGGCACCTCCCCACTACTCTCTTGATTGCTCTTCCCTTTGCCATGTGATATGCATGTTCCTCCTTTGCCTTCTACCATGATTGAAAGCTCCTTGAGGCTTCGCCAGAATCCAAGCAGATGCCATCACCATGCTTTCTGCAAAGCCTGCAGAACAGTGAGCCAATTAAACATCTTTTCTAAATTATCCAGTCTCAGGTACTTCTTCATAGGAATGTAAGAACAGCCCAATACACACAAGGATGCTTCAGGATATACAACTGAGACTAAAGTCTGCAGTCCTGTCTCTAGGATCATAGATAAGTGTGTTTCCCTCCAGATGCCTGGGCATGTAGGATTGCTCACAGGCTACAGCTCAGAGAGGTTGTAGCTGAATTTCAGTATCTGCTGTAGGGCTGAGTTTGGCAAGCCTACCCAGGAGACTTAGGCAGGCATTTCTCCCTCTGGGTTCCTAGTTGAGAAGGCCTACTCTCAGTCCACAGCTAAGAGTGTCTAAAACTGAGTTTCAGAGCTGTTTCAGGGTCTACATCCAGACTAAACTTTGGCTGGCCTGTCAGCCAACATACTAGTGTGCGTGAATTTTTCTGGGCCTCTTTGCTAATGATTGTTATAATCAGACCAAGACAAAATGGGGCCATAGCTGAGTCCACAAGAGGACAAAGCTATTTCCAGGTCTGCAGCCAGGACCATGGTCCACAAGTCTGCCATCTGGGCATGAGTCGACCCTCTCAAAATGGCCCTACTAAATATCGGGCTCCCCTGGAATTTCACAACCTCCTAAATTAATCCAAGGCTCCTACAAAGGCTATTTTGTCTATGGATGGCTGAAAAATTATTGTTGCTGTGGGAGATACAATTAGATGAGCTCTTATCCCACTATTTTGCTGATGTTACCTCATGTCTTTCACACTTAACTATAAACAGTCAGGAGGAACTAAGCCACTCCTTCAGTGCTTTGTTTAAAGATTTCCTCAGCCTAGTATCCAATTGCCTTGCTCACAAATTCTACCTTCCACAAAGCACTGAAACACAAAAACAGTTCATCCAAGTTATCTGCCACTTTATAACAAATATTACCTTCCTCCACTGTCTACTAACATGTTCCTTATTTCTGTCTGAGACCTCATCAGAATGACCTTTGCCATTCATATTCCTAATTTCAGGGTTACATAGGTATTTTCTAAGATTGAGGCTTTCTCTGCATCTCTTCTTTTTTTCTGAGACCTACACAGAATCACTTGTAAAGGTTCTTTACAGCAATGTAGGCTTTTTCTAGCAGACACTTAAAAAGACTTCTAGCCTCTACCCATTGCCCAGTTTCAAAGTCACTTGGACATTGTTAGGTGTTTGGGATAGCAGCACTCCTAGTTCTGGGTACCAATTTCCTATCTTAGTCTGTTTGGGCTACTATAACAGAATGCCATAACTGAGTGGCTTTTAAACAACACAAATTTATTTCTCGAAGTTCTGGAGACTGGAATCTTGAGCCCCAAATCGCTTCACTAGTAATTAGGTAGCTGGTGAGGGCCTGTGTCCTTGTACATAAATGGCCATTTTCTCTTTGTATCCTCACATGGCGGAAGGGATGAGAGAGATCTCTGGGGCTTCTTTTGTCAGGGTACTAATCCCATTTACGAGGGTTCTGCCCTCAAGACCTGATGACCTCCTCAAGGCCCTGCCTCTAAACACCATCATACCAGGTATAAGGCTTAAACATATGAATTTTGGAGGGGAGGGCATAAACATTCAGTCTATATAGTACACATATATTCCTAGGATTGATAATTTTAATTTGACTGAAAATATGGTTAAAAAGGAGAATCTTTATTCCTGATACTGAGAGCTGAGTGTGATTTTTTTTTTCCTTGGTGATTCTACAAAAGCCATCCTCAAAGATATTTAATAGATATAATAGTTTTTTGTTATAATGCAATTCAATATTTAGATATATAGTTTGTAGAAGAAAAGCACTTCTTCAGGAGATAAATAAATGCAGAATAAATAGGTAGTTGTCAGGTCTGGTTTGACCCAAAATAATAGGCATTTAATACTCATCTGTTTATAACATCTATTTAACAAACATGTACTGAGCTTGTGATATGCTGGCACTGTTCTACATTTGGGAAATACCAGAATGAGGTACTCATCTTGTAGCTAAATTGATTAACTTATTGCATGATTACTATTGGGGAAAAGCATCTTGCTTTTGCCAAATGTGGAATGATGGTCAAATCTTTTCAGTATAATACTATCTGAAGAGTGAGTCTCATTTATATCATCTGAATGTACCTAGTATTCAGATTTTTGAGAATATTTGACAAGGAGATCGTCATCCAAATTTCTCATTTTCTGCACATAACCAGCAGAGACATAACCATGTCTTCCTTTGATCAGCTCTGGGAGGTCCACGGAGTCCAGATCCGGTCTAGCTTATGAATGTGTTTTCTGCCTTTCTAACTTCCTGAACTCTTTTTTGTGCTTCTCTCCCCTCTTTGCACCCTTCTCATGTGGTGCTTCAGCCATCAAGAATTACCCTTTCCTTCCTAATCACTACATTCTCAGACCTAACACAAGAACTTTGTGTATGCTCTGTGTGATGGTTAATATTGAGTGTCAACTTGATTGGATTGAAAGATGCAAAGTATTGTTCCTGGGTGTGTCTGTGAGGGAACACAGACAACGGAGATTAACATTTGAGTCAGTGGATGAGAGAGGCAGACCCACCCTCAATCTGGGTGGGTACCATCTAATCAGCTGCCAGTGTGGCTAGGATAAAAGCAGGCAGAGGAATGTGGAAGGTGTAGACTCGCTGAGTCTTCCGGCCTCCATCTTTCTCCTATGCTGGGTGTATCCTGCCCTTGAACATCAAACTCCAAGTTCTTCAGCTTTTGGACTCTTGGACTTACACCAGTGATTTGCCAGGGGGTCTCCGGCCTTCAGCCACAGACTGAAGGCTGCACTGTTGGCTTCTCGACTTCTGACTTTTTGGGACTGGGACTAGCTTTCTTGCTCCTCAGCTTGCAGAGGGCCTATTATGGGACTTCACCTTGTGATCATGTGAGTCAATACTCCTTAATAAACTTCCTTCATATATATATCTGTCCTATTAACGCTGTCCCTATGGAGAACTCTGATACACTCTGTTTGCCTGTAGATCAGCCTTCCTTACACTCTGACTTCTACTTGCCCTTTAGTTCTTAATGTGACACCATGTTCTGTCCTAAGGCTCTCCTGACCCTCCAGACAGTTCACTGGAGCCACATCTGTGTTCGCCCCCAGAACTCATTTCCTCATTTAGGCGAGATATGTTAAGTGCTAAACACAGTTATTAACTCACTACTCGCTAAATACATGTTAACTGTTTGAGTGTTATGATCAGTATCAGTATTATCAGTATTACAATTATCATGCACTTTTCAAATATATGTTGATTATTGAGAAATAAAATTAGAGTTTCTGGCCAGTGTTTTTTTTTTTTTTTTTTTCCTGTTGATTCTTCTGAATATACCACAGGCAGTCAGGTCACTCTTGGCTCCTCTAGTTCATCTCTTTCAGATCCTATCTCCCACACAACTAAGGTTGTTTCACACTTGCCAGTTCTTTGTTTCTTAGCTCTGGCAATAAACTCCTGACCTGTTCTTTCCTATAACTTAGAACCTCATGTGTCTCTGAAAAAGATAAGCAGTACATGTGGATTTCGACATAACTTTCCTGCACTCCTTAGGGAATTTGGTAAAGGATGGCAGAGCAAAAAAGGGAGCTCGTTCATACTAGGATCATGTGAGGCTAAGTACTTTTCCAAATGGCCAAATCCTGGAAGGTCTTTCAGCCATTCCTCTCTGGAATGGACATCTGTGGCCCTGGCCTGGTAGTCATGCTTTTTTTTTTCTCCTGGGAACATCACACTTATGTTCCTTTACTGTTCTCCAGTCTCAGTCCACATGTGTACAGTAGAGTGGTTCCCATACTCCAGATTCTGAGGTTACAGGTGGCCCTTGTCTGCCAGTGAGGCCACAGTATTTACCTTGGCTAGAAACACTGTTTCAGGAGAAGGAAGGTGACCAAAGCCAGACCTTTCAAGCCAAATATATTCAGTTTCCAAACTTCTTTTGGAACTATTGGATAATAGGAACTTCTTTCAAACTAGGGCTGCAAAGCAGGAGAGGTAAAATTGAGTGGAAGAGGATTAAACTTGGTGAGAATGTGCTTGAATATACCCAAAGCATGGAAAGCTGATCTGAGAGGTAGGGAGAGACTAATTCCTAACAGTATCACTTAGCACCCTGAGGCAGTCAGGCCTGGGGATTCATTCCTTGAATTTCTCAGTTGCAATGGCAGTACATTTCCTTGAATTTCCAGTACAATTCCTTAAATTTCTTAGTTGCACTGGCAGTACATTCTCTTTGTTGTTGAAGTTTCATACAGTTGGGTTTCTATCATTTGTGTCCAAAAAGGTTCTGTGGAATCTGCCATCCATTAAGGCAGGAGAAAAATGATGTGTGCAATCTTTTGTCCAAATAGAAGAGTGGCCTTTGAGGCAACTCACAGTAAAATGATGGTCTGTTATAATTTGACATTTCCTGGCTCTAAAATGGATCCCATGGCAGTGGCCACGGGTGCTTAGGAGGATTTGGTCTTTGAGTTTTACATGAAGGAGCACAAAGGGGTTTTATAATGGCTACTAGATTCCTCTTTGGGATTCCCTTCTCTGCTTCCTACTGAAATGTAAATGCCTGCACAATGCAGATGGCATATTTCATTAATACAAACAAAAGTCCAGGCAACAGATGCTTTGGGGACTGAGGGGAAAGGAGATCTCTGTATTTCTCCAACAGCAACAACTCCGATGATAAATTTCTCCCACTGAGCATATTGAACCAAGAGCAAAGAAATGTGTAGTTTTCAAGCCTTAGGCACTCTACAGTATTTAAAAGTAGGAAGATCAAAATCAGTATTTTTGGACAAAGAGATCTTATGTTGAGGAAGCTGCATTGAAAAGCAATGAGCAAGAAAAGCTGAGTCCTGCTTTGTGAATTTCACAGGGCTTGGGGATGGGCAGGACTTCCAATGTTCTGTTTGTCTAGAGAGCATATATTAATAAACCTTAGTTGGGGCCACTGCCATCTACAATGACAAAAGCCAGGCCAGGCCAATTATTTGCACATCAAGGACTGGGTTAGCTGTGGCTTGTGTTCCTTTGTTTCTTATATTGTTTTGTGGGAAATGCAATGCAGAGATGATTAATTGCAGAGCAGATCCAACTCTTTCTCTGCTTGTGATCCGTTTAAGTAAAAATGCCCAAGTCTAAATTATGAAACTGTGTCAAGGTGTAATAATTCAAAAATTTGTAAAAATTACACCATGCTTTCTGGTCATATTCTTCTGAGTTTATTGTGACTATGGGCAACTACTCGGGCAGGAGTGTTGTAAGGAGAAAGGTATGGGGGGTAGAACGAATTAGAAAGGCAGAAAATGTTATCTGCATTATTTTGGTGCTATTTCACTGAAGAGGGAAGATTGATAGAAAGCAATTGGAAGCAATATTACAGCAATTTTTGTGACTCCTCAGTAGGGTAAGCATAATGCTAATGAAATATTGTGGACAGGGATTGTAGGACATTTTTCTGTTCACAAAATGTAAAGATTTTTACATTATATTTTATAATATATTATAACATATACTCTTTAAAATACCTGCCCCTCTAATTGTGTGTGCATTTTTAGCCTATTTAGTTATCAGAATAGAAAAGGCTGAGTTAAGCCGAAGAACCACAGTTTATAGCTTTGCATCTAAGACGTAGATGCTCAGAGTCTTCTGGTTTTGTAAGGCTTTTTCCTCCTTTCTTCTTTGTAGTGCTTAAATAAAATGCTAACTAATTGCCCACTGAGCGCAGGAAGCAAAATAAAGCACCTTTAACAAATCTTAGTTAGATTCCCTTTTTATATGTAACTCAAAGAATTGATGCCATTAAAAATGTCAACCACTGACAATCCAATATCTTGCCACTGCTGGAAACCAGTCTTCACTTGGTAACACCTGTTTGTTCTTTATATCCTGATCCAGGTCCCAACACCATGACATTTCGCATGACTCCCCTATATCCAGAGGTCTTCTCAAATCCAGCTTCAGGACAGTGAGCCATACAGCTTGGCTTACATGAGAAGGGCCATACGTTTTCCTTTCTGTACTTCAAACCCTCTCTATCAGAACCAGCTCCACAGTGTCTAAATGAATAATAAGATTAAATAATGAAGGTGCGATAATGACAAGTGCTTAAAATGCAATGACTATTACTAAACATGCATTTGCTCATTCTTCACTTATTGATGTAGCAAATACATATTATGTATTGCATTATGCTAGTCATTAGGGGGAAATGATGACCAAGTAGATATTGTTTCATAAGGTCTAGAAAACTCCCTTATCTTTGATCCAGGCCATACTGAAAACACACACTGAATATTCTATAGAAATAAACTAAGGTGATAGGCAGAGTCATTATAGATCAGAGATTGCAAACTGAAAGACTAAATGGGCCATGCAGGTTACATATAGATACAAATGTAACTGGGCCAAATGAGAGTTGATAAAGCATGATAGAATTTATAGCTAACTGAAAAATGTCATACTTAAAGACATTTCAGTTATTTTTATTATAAAGAATATTGAGTCAACTCTCCCCAAACAGAAACACACACACACACACACACACACACACACACACAATTAGCCCATAGAAGACTTGTTTCTGGAAATGTTAACATACTTAAATTTTAGGTTACTATTTTTTATTCAAGCATATTCAGCCCTGGTGCATTGGCTCATTCCTATAATGCCAGCAGTTTGAGAGACCGAGATGGGAAGATCACTTGAGGACAGGAATTTGAGACCAGGAGGGAGGGCTGCCTAGGTGAAGTACAGGGGAATTTTACTTTAGGGAAACTATTCTCTGTGAGCCTATAATGGTAGTTACATGACATCATACATTTGTCAAAACCCATAGAGTTTAAACAGAGTGAACCTTAATGTAAACTATGGATTTTGGTTGATATAGACACGTCAGTGTTGGTTCATTGGTTGTAACATAGTGAGACCATGTTTCTACAAAATATAAAAAAGTTGACAGGGCACGGTGGCTCACGCCTGTAATCCCAGCATTTTGGGAGGCCAAGGTGGGTGGATCACCTGAAGGTCAGGACTTCAAGAGCAGCCTGGTCAACATGGTGAAACCCCATCTCTACTAAAAATATAAACTGTCAGCCAGGTGTGGTTGTGGGCTCCTGTAATCCCAGCTACTTGGGAGGCAGAGGCAGAGAATTGCTTGAGCCCGGGAGGTGGAGGTTGCAGTGAGCCGAGATCGCGCCATTGCACTCCAGCCTGGGCAACAAGAGTGAAACTTGGTCTCAAAAAAATAAATAAAATAAATAAAAATTTAAAAAAGCTAAGTGTGGTGGTGCATGCCTGTACTCCTAACTACTCAGGAGGCTGAGGAGGGAGGATCTCTTGAGTCCAGGAGTTCCAAGTTATAGTGAGCTATATGGTTGCATCACTGTTCTGTAGCCTGGGTTGCAGAGCAAGACCCTGTCTCTAGAAAAATAATTTTAAAAATACATGTCCATTATTTCTCAGCAGAAAGAATTATTATTTTCTTAAAAAGGGAGAAGTTTAAAGTAACATTAAGAATCTTGACAGATAAACTTTTGCTTTTATGTGGGTATTCCCTTGTTCTTTCTCCCGAACTGTCTGTAGGAGTTAGATCTTAAAATAATGTCAGGAAAGAGTAATCAAGATCCAGCCCACTAACCACCAGAGTCCTTGGTTAGAACTGGTGCTCCCTCCTCTGAGGATTGTTCAGCTCAAACAGCTGAAGATAAGAACTATTCTCCCACCAACTTTCAAACTTACCCAACCAAAGGCTGATTTTCAAGCTCTTTCTTTGAGATTTTCAATACCTGATCTTTTCTCTGAAGTCCCTAGACACAAGATAGCTTTGACTGTATCATAAAGGCTGCCTAAAAGACTACTTACTTTTTTTTTTTTTTTCTCCCCGAGGCTGAGTCTCACTCTGTTGCCCAGGCTGGAGTGCAGTGGTGAGATCTCAGCTCACTGCAAGCTCTGCCCACCAGGTTCACGCCATTCTCCTGCCTCAGCCTCCCCAATAGCTGGGACTACAGGCACCCACCACCACGCCCAGCTAATTTTTTTGTATTTTTAGTAGAGATGGGGTTTCACCGTGTTAGCCAGGATGGTGCTGATCTCCTGACCTCGTGATCTGCCTGCCTGGGCCTCCCAAAGTGCTGAGATTACAAGTGTGAGCCACCGCACCCAGCCTATTTACTTACTTATTACAATTTACAAAATGTTCTCATGTTTGAAAACCTCATACTTGAATATATGTGAGGTGAAAACATTTAAATGCTGGCTGTTAAATTCACGTCTCAAAAACCTACGGAAATTTCTGGAAGGAAACTTTCCTTTAGTTAGCATGATGGTTTATGTGACCCAGAAAGATTGTAGCTTCTCAGGGACAGACATGTCTGCTCCTTTCTGCATGTGCAAATGTAAAAGAGTCTCCACTGATTCCGATTGTGACAAAATTAGAGGTAATAGCAAATAATCATATTCTGTTAACTACATGTTATGTTATCTGTATTCCCTCCAGGTTTTAAGATCAATGAGGTCAGAAATCATGTATATTTTGCTAATTAATCTCTTACTTCAAGTATAATGCCTGGCACATAGTAGGCACTTAATATGTATGTGCTAAATCCATACGAAACAAATGAAAGAGTGAATTTAGATCACTTTTACTTGTAATATTTTATTGTCTTCTTTATGGTTTTATTAGATGAACCTATAGTTCCTTGGTTCAGCAATTTTAAGGAAACAAATTTCAAATGCATACCAGCATTGTTTAATATACACTTCTGCAGTGATGGAATACCTGCTTTGTTCAATATTGTAGCCACCAGCCACATGAGACTATTAATAGACTATTAAGTGTGATTAGTATGACTGAGAATCTGAATTTTAAATTTAATTTAATTTTAATTTGATTTAATTTACATTTACATAGTTATATGTGGCTAACGGCTAAAGGTCTATGCACAGCACATAGACCACTCCTTTAGGGAATCTTGTTTAACTGTTGATTAGGTGAGTATTTGGAAATGCTCATTGGAAGGCTCACATATTAAGAGATGGACATATAGACTTCTTGTATTTTCTGGTGGTCTCACACTCAAAAATCTCAATCAAGAGTCCATGAGAATTGAATTCGAGTTAACATACAGAGAATTATGTATTATGCAGTTAATAGAGAAAGAAAATATCCTGTTATCAAGCTGCCCTGAAAAACTTTTATCTGCCAGTCAAGACTGAACCCAACTTTACTACTCTCAGAATTGTTTCTTCTTTACATCCTCTGGAATGCCGTAGAATTTTGTCAATACCTTTAACACTATATATGCCTTCACTATAGATTGTTTACAGAGCAACTGAAACTTCCTTAATTAATGGACACTATATCTTACTTTTGTGCAGAAGCTCATCGTGGGACTAATTCAGTACTGTACACATTGTTGGTTGTTCATGAAGAGTTATTGAGTGAAGAATGAAATTTGGGGTCCAAAGATTTGAGTTCTAGTCCTGTGTCTGCTATTTGCCTAGTGACCTTGTGCCTGGAATTTAACACCTCTAAGTTACAGTTTTCTTATTCTTAAAATGGGAATATTAGTATGTGTTTTCCGAGAGTAATGCATGAGGGCCACATGGGAGAAGTCATGCACGTGTAAAGATTACCAAAAATAAATCTAATTATTGTCAATATGGAGCTTTAGAGCAGTATCTTCAAGGAACTAATTTCAATTCCAGAAAGAAGTCATTCCAAAATTGTTAGAAGTTATGCCACAAAGGCATTAATTAAATTTCCTCTTCCCTTATAAAATAGTGTCATCTTTAACAACGAGGTGTTGGCTGAGCCCAGACAGAAAACAGTAAATTCTCAATTTGATATGCATACCTGACACGTGATACATATGCACTCACCAGATCTTTTATGGAGATAGCCTAAATGCTGAATGGTGGGGGAAAACAAAACAAAACAAAACAAAATTATTGATTTAGACGATGTAATTATTGATTTAGACGATAGAGACAGCTCACCAGTCTGCATTAGGAAAACTGACTACTTCTTCACTATGGCAAGTAGCCCTCAGAAACAATAGTTGTTTCTGGACCTCTTATTGTCTACTTGGTGATGTGCTAGATGTTCGGCAAAGAGGTGTGAGACTAAAGAGCTAAGTTAGATTCACTTGGGAGGAAAGATAAAAGACCTAAATATAGATAAGTTGGTAAAGAAAGACATACTGAGAAACATCATGATAGCCTAGTAATATATGGCAACCTGGATATTATGCCTGACATAAACAACAACAAAAACCAGATATTACAAAACTTGGCCGCTCTGCAGCTTACCTAATGATTGTCTACATATGACTAAGACATGACCTGCACAAGGAGAATGCTTATCACAATAGCGCTTTGCAAAAAGTAACTGTTTTATAAGTAAGAATTACCAGATATTCATCAATCACCCTACTGTATAACAGGCATAAAATGGGGCATTTTTACCTATATTACATTGTCTCATGTTTTTATAATAGCTCTAGGATGTAGATTTTTGTGTGAGTTACGATTCTGGCAGAAAAGAGATGGCACACTCAGATGGAAATTAGAAATTAGAGATAACTTAATGAAGGGACTATTTAAAAGTCAGAACTAAAGGAAACCTATAAGCAATAAGAAAGCACCCAGGCACTAGCCGGTGTGCAACTATCACCTCTAGTCCTAAAGAGGCTGAGAGTTTGGTGAGCAGAATTGAGAGGGAACCATAAGAGCAGGGAGGGCATAGATGAGGAGCGCTGCAGGCACAGGTAAGAAGAATATGGCCCCTGCTAATGTGTGGCCTGGCAGAGAGGCTGGGGCTGGGGGTGGAGTGGGATGGTGGGATAGAGTATAAAGACTTTGATCTTTCTCTCATTCCAGCTTTGGAACCCTAGCCAGTTGCTCCCATGAACTCAAATGGACACCTTGCAGGCCCAGTTGTTATAGCACCAAAATTGGCATCCTATGACACACAGTAGGGAGACGGAAAGTAGGAAAGGACCTGGAAGGCAAATGGAAATGATCCAGTCAGTTTTGTTGCCTTTATTTTACAAATAGGGAAATTGAGGCCCAGAACAAATAAATAATTTGCTTAAAGGCATGCTACAAAGAAATCATATGAAAGATTTCTGATTCCAAAAATGTGTCTTTTAATTTCTTCATTTCTCATTCACTTGTTAAAAATAAATCACAAATTGGGCTGTGCTCCTGGATTTCATTCTCAGTTCCTTTATTGAAAACTGTGTCCTAACACTGGCCAGACGTTTCCCAGAACCTTGCATTCATCACAATTGGACATGGTAAAAGTGAGTGTGTGTGTTTCTGTGACTTTGCGAAAAGATCTCAATACTGACAGAAGTTGTTCTCCTTAAAGCACATTAACTGTTGTTAAAAACAATTGAAGATTGGAGAAAACTAGTGTTGGAATAGCATAGAGAAGTGAATAGGGGAAATGAGATGGTCAATCTAAATGGAAACTAGGAAAAAGGAGCTTCTGGAGAAAATCTTGGGTAAAGAGTGAGTTGATGATCCGTTTTGTTAGGAATTTGGCCTTTAACAATATTGATAGGGCCGGACGTGGTGGCTCACACCTGTAATCCCAGCACTTTGGGAGGCTGAGGCGGGCGAATCACCTGAGGGCAGGAGTTCGAGACCAGCCTGGCCAACATGGTGAAACCCCGTCTCTACTAAAAATACAAAAATTAGCCGGGTGTGGTGGCGGGTGTCTGTAGTCCCAACTACTCAGGAGGCTGAGGCAGGACAATCGCTTGAACCTGGGAGGCAGAGCTTGCAGTGAGCCGAGATGCACTCCAGCCTGGTGACAGAAAGAGACTTCGTCTCAAAATAAATAAAAAAAATAATAAAAATATTGATAGGTATAGCAAAGCTTTACTGAGGGCATATGATATGGTAAGTTGTTTTGCTGAAGCAAAGTCTTCATGTACATGATCTCTGTGTTCCCTACAGGTAACTGCTTAACCTTTTCAAGCTGAAAGAAGTTGAAAGTCATATCAATAGTATGTGGTAAAACATGATTTCAAATCTAGTAATCCATTTACCTCATAGCCAGTCCCTTTTACCTTTTAAAACTTGTTAAAGCAAAGCACAAAGGCTTCAACATCTTATTCCTCATTTATTGAATGCCGGTCAAACATAACTTCGACTGTTTCTTGCTTCTTGCAACAATAACTTAGCCATACATTATCTGCATTTATGGTGACTGCAAACACTGGATAAAATGCAATTCATCTATTAGCAAACCGTGAGTAACCGTGTCAACTTAGTGCTGTATATTTTATAATGGATATGGTTGTTTCCATCTGGATGGAAATAGAGAACAGACAGGGAGGGTTTCATATATACAAGAGGAAAATTCCTGAATAAGTTGTAAAGTGTATCTTTATTCTTGTTTTTTTTTTAATGCAAATTGAATTCCACTCACCAATTGGAAATAACTGTGTTGAGGCTATATTATAGGTTTATTGTAAGCAGGGCATAAAATATTTTTCGTATTTGACTTTACAATATTTTAGCTGAATCACCTTTTACCGTGTTTCTCCTTGGATGGGAGGTAACTTTTGTTTTTTAATATTCGTCGTGATTTCTGCCCTATACTTAGCCATTGGTAACTTTTTAAATTTTTATTTTACTGTAAAACTCAGCACTGATAAATCACTGGCCCTTACATATAGAGTGGATTTAAAATTTATACACTGTGACTGAGGTGGGTAGAAATATAACTTTATTTCTTCATAACTGAATACTGCTTGCTCACCAGCACCCATTTCTGCTTAAGGAAGGAATACTTACATGCCACTTGAATTTATCTTACTGACTTCCAGTTAAAATCCATCACCTTTTGGATAAATCCAACTCTTTAGAACAGACACTTAAACTTTGAGCGGTTTTTTCCCTCTGCTCTTTCTTCTTTGCTTGGGTTCAGGGAGACTATGAGTTTCATAGCTACATGTGGCATGATGAGGTGGGGAAGTGGCATCAGGTCAATGTGTACCCTTCGGTTGTTGCAGGCTCCCACTAAAGAATGTTGCCCCTTGGCCTTTCATATTGACTCTGTGTCTGATGCAACTGCAGATGAGACAGATTGCCTTCTGTTTCCTTGTCTGTATTATGCATTGGCATCAGCCCTCTGATAGACTAAATCCCCATCATAATGCTTGCGGGTGCTATATTTTTTCCCAAGACTAGCTGTGACTGCCACTTAATTCCTAGCTTGGGCCATTTACCCTAACTCTTTCTCCTCCACAGTCACTTTACCTCTTGCCTTAATGACCAGCCAGTGTATCTGTGTCCTACACTAGGCCAGGGGGAATTTTCACATCTTGTTAGCAGCGTAGAGCTATCACAGGTTGGTGAGAGACATTCTGCAAGACTGCCTTCTCTCATGTTCCAAAAGATCATGCAATGAGTTTCCCTTGCCGACAGATCATCAAACCTGTCTATGACGCTTCTATTACTTTCCCAAACACAGGTTTCCACTGCGAAGAGTGAAGGGGCTGGCTGTGTCAGGGACCATGCTTACATCGAACCATATTGCTTCTCTTGTTCTTAGGGGTCCTCCCACCAAGTCAAGTGCTACTCTTTCTTTTGGTCTGGCAAACTATATCCTTATCATTCCCTATTCAACACATATTATCCTCTCTGATACTACCAACTACTGATATATGGAGCCTTTTAAAAAAAAAGTCTAAACAAAAGCCACTTCTATTTCTTGTATCTAATTATTGCCAATCAAAATGTCTTGGGCTCTAAATCGGTTGTAGGATCTGTGACCTTGAATGAAAACCATTTTTTGAAAGTTACAGGTGAATAATTTTTATCCTATAGTTTATATCTGTCGTTCCCCCTTTTTTGAAATTATATACCTCACCTTCGTAGCCTATTAGTGAGAACAAAGTGCTTAAGGAAATATATCATGAAGCAAAAATATGATTTCAGTAATATTTAGAAATGTTTTTCAACTGCAGTAATAAATTGGAGTTTCTTAATGTCAGTTTGGAAGAATACTTAACAGAAAGGATTTCCCTGTGATTTTAGGTTCTCTATTTGATTGAAGGATGTTTCTTAGAATATTAAAGACGATATATTATACATTCATATGATAATTACCATATGACACTGAGTGCTGGGGATGTAGCAGAGAATAAAAAAAAAATAAAATAAAATAAAATGTTTGCCCTCACAGATCTTATGTCCTTGATTTAAAAAAGAGAAAATGTATACATTAGTGAAATATGAAGGGCATCATATGATCGTCACTGTTATGGAGAAAATAAAGTAAGGGAGAATGTTAGAAAGTCTGGGAGAAGTGGGGTTTTTGGGGTTTTAAATAGAGTGATAAGAATTGGAAAATCTCGAGGTAGCGAAGGAGTGAGCTATGTCTGCTTCTGAGGGGTAGCGGTCCAGGCGTAGGAATGGTGACTAAAAAGTTCCTGAGGCTGAAATGACCCCGCTGTGTTCAAGAAACAGCAAGAACAGAAAGTTACAAGAGCTGGAGCAGAGTGAAGGAGGCAGAGAACCTAAAGGGATGAGGCCAGAGAGATCATGGTGGAAGAGGAAGTGATAGGCAGGTTATGTAAGGCTTTTCCATCCATCACAGGGAATGTGGCTTTTATTCTGAGGGAGATTTTAAACAGGGAGTGATATGAAAGACTCACTTTTTTTTTTTTTTTTTTTTTTTGAGATGGAGTCTTGCTCTGTCGCCCAGGCTGGAGTGCAGTGATGTGATCTTGGCTCCCTGCAACCTTCTCCTCCTGGATTCAAGCAATTCTCCTGCCTCAGCATCCTGAGTTGCTGGGACTACAGGCACCTGCCACCACGCCCAGATAATTTTTGTATTTTTAGTAGAGATGGGGTTTCACCGTGTTGGCCAGGATGGTTCCTATCTCGTGACCTCATGATCCACCTACCTCGGCCTCACAAAGTGCTGGGGTTACAGCCTGGAGCCTCCGTGCCTGGCCGAAAGACTCACTTTGTAAGTCAGTTGCTCTAGTTGAGAATAGATTGAAGAGGAAAGGGTATAATGAGGAGATGCCATTCAGGACGCTATTTCAGAAATGGAAGCAAGTGATAGAAATGTTTCAGACCAGGGATGCAGCACTGTTGGTTGGAGGGCGTGTGTATGTGCTGGGTATGTATGTGGAAATCAGTCATATGTTTTGGGAACTAGTACTGCATCATGGTTAAAAAAAAATCATGGCTCTGCAGTCAGGCGGCTTGAGTTCAAATTGTAGTTTGAGCACTTACTAGCAATGGAATCTTGAAGAATTCCACTAAAGCATAAGCCGCATGAGGCTTTTGTAAGGATTAAATGAGAAATGACTGAAAAGTACCAAAGAAAGCTCCTTAGCTCATAAAACTTAAATCATTACCTGG
>NW_012099377.1:64647-65460 GCF_000951045.1 Mandrillus leucophaeus | reverse complement strand
CAGTTTTGTTGCCTTTATTTTACAAATAGGGAAATTGAGGCCCAGAACAAATAAATAATTTGCTTAAAGGCATGCTACAAAGAAATCATATGAAAGATTTCTGATTCCAAAAATGTGTCTTTTAATTTCTTCATTTCTCATTCACTTGTTAAAAATAAATCACAAATTGGGCTGTGCTCCTGGATTTCATTCCCTGAGCGCAGAGGTTTTTATTCAGTTCCTTTATTGAAAACTGTGTCCTAACACTGGCCAGACGTTTCCCAGAACCTTGCATTCATCACAATTGGACATGGTAAAAGTGAGTGTGTGTGTTTCTGTGACTTTGCGAAAAGATCTCAATACTGACAGAAGTTGTTCTCCTTAAAGCACATTAACTGTTGTTAAAAACAATTGAAGATTGGAGAAAACTAGTGTTGGAATAGCATAGAGAAGTGAATAGGGGAAATGAGATGGTCAATCTAAATGGAAACTAGGAAAAAGGAGCTTCTGGAGAAAATCTTGGGTAAAGAGTGAGTTGATGATCCGTTTTGTTAGGAATTTGGCCTTTAACAATATTGATAGGGCCGGACGTGGTGGCTCACACCTGTAATCCCAGCACTTTGGGAGGCTGAGGCGGGCGAATCACCTGAGGTCAGGAGTTCGAGACCAGCCTGGCCAACATGGTGAAACCCCGTCTCTACTAAAAATACAAAAATTAGCCGGGTGTGGTGGCGGGTGTCTGTAGTCCCAACTACTCAGGAGGCTGAGGCAGGACAATCGCTTGAACCTGGGAGGCAGAGCTTGCAGTGAGCCGAGATGCACTCCAGCCTGGTG
>NW_012099377.1:61573-64442 GCF_000951045.1 Mandrillus leucophaeus | reverse complement strand
TGAACCTGGGAATATTTTCCAAAAAGCTGAAAGTGCTTTCAGGATTTGTCTGGCATAGGTACTTAGAAGTAAAATATAAAGCCTTCTGTTTCTCAAGTCCTGCACTTGGTTTTCCAGTGAAAAGCCACAAGATATACTTGGCATCTTATGGTTATTGAGAAAAGGGTGTAAAAATAAAGTTGTGATAGCTCTCTCACAGCAGGTTGCTTAGTTCTTAAGCCTGTTCTTTGCTAATCTGTAGTACGTGTTTGATTCCTGAATGGGGAGCTCAGTAAGAAGAATGAAGGAGCCCAGCATCTGACTGGCAGGCATATTGGACTGCAGCCTTGTCATGTGCAAGGCAGGGAGAATGATACTATTGAGAGTAGAGCAGCACTAGCTGTCATGCATTCAGCACTTAAGTGTGTGCCAAGCCCTATGCTTGCATTGCCTCTCACCATGCAATATGGATGATATTCTCTCTCAATACTACTCAGCTTCCATAACCATAAACGACGATCTCCTGAAGAATTCTTGTCTCTCATCCTGGTTTTCACTGCAGAAAGAGCTCATGTCAGTCTTCAGTAACATCAGCTCTTGAAGCGTTCTTGGCATCTTAGAATCACACAGAGAGTGTATCATGCAGTTTGAGAGTTTCTCTCTTTCCCGAGCTCCAATTTTGTGGTTGCCTTTAGTATGGCTTCCAATCCTCCTGCTTAGAAGCATTTCTGAACTTCAGATGTATGGATATACCTGCTTTACCACATTTTCATAGTTGGCTTAAGCAAGAGATCTTTTTATCTTCCTTCATAAATCAACTTTCAATATTCTTAAATCACCTATGCAGCTCTTCTCGGAAATCTCTTAGATTTACTGGCCTCTTTTGGTCCTGTAGGTACTCTGATAGGTACTGATGTGCAGTGTCGTGTGCTCTGATCGCATTATGTAGGAGCTCATTCATACGTAAAGACAGGAAAGACAGGATAATCAGAAAGTGAGTGATGGGTCATGAAACTGTGTGGCAGCTACTTGGCCATTGTGGAATATTAAGATTTTTGCATTTTACCATCTGAAAGAGTGAAATGAGTTGAAGAAAATAAAATGTAGCCAAATGGATCATTTAGGCTTTGAAGGACCAAAGTCCAGCTGTTAGACGCACATGGGGGTCTCCAGCAGTTACTATATCTTGAAGGGACTACTCTCAGGTAAGCAATATTTCAGAAGACGATTGAATCTCAGTGACTTATTCTCCTCTACCTGGATCCTTAATGTAGCAGCAAATGAACTCAGTCTCTGGAGTTTGAAGTTCATGCCCATGCATAAAATGTTAAAGATGACTTTAAAACAGACACTCCATTCATCTTCCCAAGTTTATGGGACTGTCAGGAGGCCAGAGGCACAAGTTTAGAAACATCAGAAGAGTTATCCTCCAGGAAATGGAAATTAATGTCCCATCTTAATCTCAGCCATCCTCCTCCTATTTATATGACCACATTAAATGATGAAACAATGGATTGTTATCATCAGAAGGCTGACTCATAGAAAAGGGAGAGAGAACAGCAGCATTTGCTTTGAATCCTAAGGCGTCAGTCGTCACCGATGCTGGGGAACTCATAAGCAGGTGGTGAGGATTATGGGATTTATCAGGGAAGGCTCAAATGGGGCTACTCACCAGCTCTATGACATACGCAGGAAGGGATTAGTAGAAGAGTCATGTCAGCAGCAGCTGCGTGATGAGATTTGTGACAAAATGTGGTAAAGGATGCTGCATTAACTGCTTTGTTGGTATTTTCCCATGATGAACCATAACAGAGGGCTTGGGTCTCCCTTGCTTTTTCTTTTTCCTCCAGACACCTCATGGAGATAGAGCTTTTCTTTCCCATGTGTTTACTCTCTCCTAGGTCACTGGCTATCTTTTCTTTCATTTCACTCACCAATTGTGTGTGTACGCGTGTGTGTGTGTGTGTGTGTGTGTGTACACGTACGTACGTATTTTAGAATAGATACCTGGACGTATTGTTTTGGACAGTACATTCTAGATCCAGTGTTGCTTCTGACAGGTCTCTTTCCATATCACTTCCACTGGAAATAACCTGGGTTCTACATCCCAGCTCAGAATCTTACTGGCTAACCCTTCCAGAACTCTGTTTATCAAAATAAGGGCTTTGGTTCAAATTATGTGTGCAGTCAATGAGGCTGTTATTTCTAATTTTACCATCTCTATCATGCCCAGAATCTCCCAACCCCAGCTAAGCATCTAGGCTTAGTGTTGGAAGGTTCTGCACAGTTGAAAAATAATAGCTGACATCTATCTGTTGCTTTAAATTTTACAACGTAATTACCTTCTGTCATTTAATATCTCCAAAAATATTGGAAGATAGAAATGATTTTTATTGTTATCAGTCATAATTGTCATCATTAGTACTATCATTATTTTACTCATGAGAAAGGTAATGTTCATGAAGCAATGACCCAACCCAAATTACAAGTCCAAACTACTCTGTGCTCTCTTCCTACAGGAACAATGCTAAAAATAATTAGTCATGTAAGGGAAACATTTGATTCCTCCACAACTTACATGGTAACTGGAGGCTGCCATGTCCCATTCCATTTTCCTTTGTCTTTTACTTCCTCTCTCATGGTGTCCAATTAGGCCCATGCTTCTCCAGAATTCTCTTTAGGGATGCGTAAACTAGGACAGAGCACTGTTGGGGAAAGTGCTCACAATATTCCTGCCCCCTGTACAAGGAATTGCGAGTGAGTGGGAAGAGATTAAGAAGGGCTTATTCATCCCAGAGAGAGACCTGAGCCTCTCTGCGTGGAAACCATCAGGCTCTCCACATTCTTTCATTCTATAATGCCTCTATGTCATTGTTGGGTGAGTTGCAAA
>NW_012099377.1:36756-61523 GCF_000951045.1 Mandrillus leucophaeus | reverse complement strand
GAAATTTTATTGTAAGGCCCTACCATTTATGTAACTCACACTCTGCATCTAAATTACAGATGAGTAGGAGACACATGCTAACTGTCCCAGTTTGGGGGATGCGTAAACTAGGACAGAGCACTGTTGGGGAAAGTGCTCACAATATTCCTGCCCCCTGTACAAGGAATTGCGAGTGAGTGGGAAGAGATTAAGAAGGGCTTATTCATCCCAGAGAGAGACCTGAGCCTCTCTGCGTGGAAACCATCAGGCTCTCCACATTCTTTCATTCTATAATGCCTCTATGTCATTGTTGGGTGAGTTGCAAAGTGAAATAAACACAGGCTTAAGGGATTTGGTGGGTCAATGGGTCATTCTTCCTACTGCCCTCTTCACAATTAAGTCTGAAAACAGCTGCAGCAATCTGACAGCCCGTTTAAAAATTGTAACGATGGATGGAATAAGTATTGCTAGACATGGGTGGGTTCATTTTAAGACTTTAAGAACTTACAGTAACTTGAATCTAGTTTTGTGCCATTTTTCTTGAGTTCAGTGCTTTCTGTGGTTAAAGATGGGGTTTGGGAAAATATAGATGTGACAAATATCATTGTATTCATTTTACACCTGGAATAACTTGTTTGCCTTTGTCTGACAGCATCAGACTTAAATCCTTTTGTCTTTTTATTGAGTTATTTTACCTCTTTTTCATTTGTGTATTCCTTCATTAATTTATTTATGTAAGAACTAGTTTGAGTCCCCTGTTCAAGGTTTGGCTCTGTGCTAAGTGATGAGGATACAGCAGTGAGAAAGAAAGATATTTTCTGACTCCCCAGAAATAGTATCTGTTAGATGATATTAAAGCACGTGGAAAAGATGTTTTAATTTCTGCAAATTTTTAAAGACAAGATAGATTTTCAGGTGTCTAGGGTAATTTAAACTTGTCTTTTCTGAAGGTCAGAAAGATAGGCTATGTACACTACTCATATGTGTTGGATGGGAATCACATAATAACTAGAATATCTATACCGCTTTTTGTTTACCCCGATAAACATTTTTTAGTTCATGTCAAATAATATCAGCTTTACTACTAATATTTGTTAATTTTATGAAAACATTGGCTTTAACTTTTAGTTTGCCTTAACAAGGACACCAGAAAAACAAAATTAAAAAGTAAAATTCTAAAAAAAAAAAAAAAAAAAAAAAAAGATTTCTCATATACCCAAATGAAAAATAAAGGAATTTGACTTTGGGTGATTATTATTGATGTTTTAGAGGTTAGCAGTTGATCGATCCAGTCTATTTTCCATGAATGTCTTTTGTATATCACAAGATACTAAGTCAGATGGTAATGGCAATCTGAATTAGATTAAGGTATCTGTTAATATTAGTAATAGAATTAATAATATAAATAATAGTAACAAGAAATAATAACTTGTTGAAATTAGCTTAGAGGAGACACTGACTGGAAAGTACACAGATACTTAAAATTCTAGGAAAAGCTGAACAGGAAGTTCCTGGGAAATGGAGGAACCATGACAATTTCAGGGGCTACAATAGAAGTTCGTGAAATTTTATTGTAAGGCCCTACCATTTATGTAACTCACACTCTGCATCTAAATTACAGATGAGTAGGAGACACATGCTAACTGTCCCAGTTTGGTTCAGTTGTCCGTGTCTCTTCCAGTGATCTGTGCTCAGAGAGTAAAGGCAAAAATCTGCTGATTATCCAGCAGTAGCTGTCAGAGCTGACCCTGAGAAAAGGTGGGTGGAAGAATTGAACAATATGCCTACTTTGTTACATCGTGGGCCTGCCATGTCTGTTTGCATTACTTCCCTGGTGAACTGGAGATAACTCTAGAATACGAAAACCAGTCACAGACATCAGACAGACAGAGTGCCTGCCATGCCCCACCCAATCAGGGAAATCCCACAGTCCCAACCAGGCAGGGGCTGCCTCCAGATGCAATGCATTGAGTAAAAGCTGCTTGTCAGTCATTGCGTTTCCTGGGTGAGGTGCTTGCCTCCCTAATGTTTATCTTAATTTTGTCTCACAATTCTGAGATCTATGGATAAAATGGTGAATTTAACTACTTCTAGTGTAACTGTGTAGAGTATTCAGGGGAAAGGGTGGGAACAACAACAACAACAACGACAACAACGAAATCAAGCCTTTTAAAAAAATAAATTCATGCCGGGCGCGGTGGCTCATGCCTGTAATCCCAGCATTTTGGGAGGCCGAGGCGGGTGGATCACGAGGTCAGGAGATCGAGACCATCCTGGCTAACATGGTGAAACTCCGTCTCTAGTAAAAATACAAAAAGTTAGCTGTGTGTGGTGGCAGGTGCCTGTAGTCCCAGCTGCTGGGGAGGCTGAGGCAGGAGAATGGTGTGAACCCGGGAAACGGAGCTTGCAGTGAGCTGAGATTGCACCACTGCACTCCAGCCTGGGTGACTTTGTCTCAAAAATAAGATAAGATAAGATAAGATAAGATAAGATAAGATAAGATAAAATATCAGCTGGTTAAATTACCCAACCCACAGCAATTGAAAAACTCCATCAAACAAAAGGGAAACAGGCAGGGGCTATGGGAAGGTTTCTGCAGAGAGTTAGGAGGCCTAAGACGATATTTATTTTCCCTCCTTTACTATTAATTCCATCTTTGCCGTGTCTTCATAATACATGTTACCTTTGTTCTTCAAACGCTTGACTTCTCATGGCCATCCCAATATAAGGTTCTAGAAGCTTTCCAGTTAATCTTGTGCTACTTGTCACCTTCTTTATCTTCACTATTGCTGTGTATTGAGCATTGACCAGGTGGTAGGAAATTGACTTGGTATGTTACGTACATTCTTATTCAGTCTTTACAATGACTCAAGATATTGGTATTATTTAGAGAGGAGCTAGTGACTATTCCGATAGGTTAAAACTGTGTAATATTACTGCTGGTAAGTAATAGAACCAATCAACATAGATGTATCAGGAACTTTCCATTATATTACATTGTCTTTTATTTATTAAATGAAAACATGTTTCTCCAGGAAAACTAGACATATGTATCAAGGATAAAGCTACTTAATAAGACTGGACTGGCTAGAGCCACTGTGCAATACCATGATTTACAGGAAAAAAAGCAAGAAGGATTGTTTTACCCCCCAATAAGGCTCCATGTTTGAGGGGACAGCCAAGCCAAATGGTGGCAGGTGAAATGTAGTGAGTTTCTTCTATTTTGTAGGGGACAATTATTTCATCTCACCAAAGACAACCCCAAGACTGACTTAAAGTAAAAGAGATGAAGCCACAGAAGAATAAAAATAAAATCTAAAATTGAAATCCTCAATCTAGTGTTATTTCTATGTGTGTGTGTGTGTGTGTGTGTGTGTGTGTATTTGTTTTTTGAGACAGAGTCTCTCTCTGTCGCCCAGGCTGGAGTGCAGTGGTGTGCTCTTGGCTCACTGCAAGCTCCTCCTCCCAGGTTCACTCCATTCTCCTGCCTCAGCCTCCCGAGTAGCTGGGACTCCAACTGCCCGCCACAATTCCGGGCTAATTTTTTGTATTTTTAGTAGAGATGCGGTTTCACTGTGTTAGCCAGGATGGTCTTGATCTCCTGACCTTGTGATCCGCCTGCCTTGGCCTCCCAAAGTGCTGGGATTACAGGTGTGAGCCACTGTGTACAGCCTGTGTCTGGTAATATTTTCTAGGTGGAGTTAAATAATGTGACTAACAGAATGCTGTGTTCCCAAACCATGCTGGTAGGTCACTTAATACAACTAATGACTATATGATGTATGTGTTCTTCCAATTGCTTTAAAAAAAGAGAACCATATAACCCAAGAGATAATTCAGATGTACCTAAAGTCCACAGCTATAAGTGGCAAAGCGCAAATATTGAAAATGTTGAATCTAGACCTACTTGACTCATAATTCATGGTCTTTCCAATATACCATATTATTTATAGTTTGATAAATTTATTATTTGAAGTATAAACAATATAGGATGATTTTAGGATATCTCAATATTTTAAGCTGTTGTGTAGCAACTTCCCTTAGTTATTAAAAACTGATCTTTAAATGAGATTAAGTATCTGCCCCTAACCTCCCAAAATAATCCACCTGTGTCATAAAATGCATCATCTGCTCACTTCCAAGCTTTGAGAAGTGGATTAATTTTGCATCTGTATGTTCACATTTTTTGTAGTCTTAGCTGGGTTTTACTATAATATACAATGGATTAGGACTTCTGTTTGAATTGTGAACCTATTAAATGGTTCCATGTCTCTGGAAAGCAATGAGCCCTCTAGGTAGTGTGCTTAGATGAGATTACACAGATGCTTCTCCATTGCCCGAATTCTCTTCACTGTGAAAACAAGCTTTGAAAATCCTTATTTTGACAGCATTTATGAAGTGCTTTAAACCTCAAGTCACTTCCAGGCATTGGACTTCTTTATTCAACTGCATTCTTTTCAACAATATGGCTTGGAAATTTGTTTGGTAATGGGGAAAAGGCCTTGGTTTGTTTTATTGTCAAACTCCAATTGCTTTGTGAGTGATTTGAGTGATTGTAGAATATAGAGCTAGTGTCTTTAATGCAGTTGCCTTGGCATAATACAAAATGCTCATTGTCTAGTCTTCTTGAGAAAAACATTGTGTGGTTGTTAAAAAGTATTCTTCATATAATTCTACAGTGTTCAGCCAAGTAGGATTTTTAAACATCCATCTTCAATGTGTCACATATGTTTGGGTGTCAGCAAACTTCTGTATTTTCTGAGCTGGAGTAAATGCTCTCAGAAACTTGTTTTACTTACCCAATTCTCTTCAAAACTGCCCTTGGCATTTTGTTTATCCCGTATGTCTTCAGAGTGACATCTACCTCCCTTATTGTAGCTTTTAACAAGGATGTTATTTGATAGTAAATAAATTATTTAAGGGTTTAATAAAATAAAGCACATCATGATTGTCCATAAAAGGCAAGCTGCAAAATGAGCTTTAATCATGTTCTTCTGTTTTGGAAGTAGATTTCACATGTATTTACATAAAACTAACCATTTTCAGTCTTAATGATAAGTCACCCCAATTTGAGGAGAGACATGTTAAGTCAGTAGAGATATTATATGTTGATACTCTGGCCAATTTTTGTTTGTTGTGTTTAAATGCTATTACCGAAGGACAAATCAGGCTTTTCTAAAAAGACAATGTAGTTTTCAGAGTCCTCGAGACAGAATGATTTAGAGAAACCTAGAGGCAGAAGAAATATTTAGTGACATCTCTGTCTATCTGCATCTATCTCTGTCTTTCTCTGTCTCTCCGTCTCTTTCTCTTCCATTGTGAATAGGCTAAGGTACTTGTGCTTTTAAGATTTTATGAATCTGGAACCCAAGATCTCTTCAATAAAACAAAAGCTTTGAGGGCTTCACACTACTGTGAATGCTCCTCAAGACCAGATACTGGTTTCAGAAGCTGTGCTTCTGAAATTTTGCATGCCCTAGAGTTTATATCTGGTGGATCATCAATGTTTTAGTAAGCTTGTAATCAGAGTCTCATGAACGATTGATTCTAGTGTTTTTCAGGAAATGGGATAGATTAGAGCCTCAGATAATCTTGAAAGCTGTAGTTTTTAAAAATAAACTCACAGTAACTTTTGAATAATTTTACTTGTGGTTTTGTAGAATTTACTTCGTCTCATTATGGGTCAGGAGTTAGTTGAGAAATGCATCAAGGAATGCATTACTGTACCTCTACCTTTCAGATGGAGAAGTCAAAGTGTGGATTTGATTAGCTTGCATTTGTAACTATTGTGGACTATTATTAAGCATTCATAAATAAATAAAAATAAAATTACATTTTATTTTTTCATGTTCTATTTTTTTAATGCTGGGAAATTCAGTATTCTCTCTTCTCTCTCCCCTCTTTTCTCTTCCCACACATATACATACACAAACACATCTGTGGTCTTTATACATACTGAGGCTTAAACAGAGATTTGTCTTCTGAGACTAAGAAATAGTGTAGTCCTTGTCCATTTAAAACCGTTTCTCGGCAGGGCACGGTGGCTCACGCCTGTAATCCCAGCACTTTGGGAGGCCAAGATGGGCGGATCACGAGGTCAGCATATCGAGACCACCTTGGCTACGGTGAAACCCTGTCTCTACTAAAAATACAAAAAAACAAAAAAATTAGCCAGGTGTGGTGGCGGGTGCCTGTAGTCCCAGCTACTTGGGAGGCTGAGGCAGGAGAATGACATGAACCCAGGAGGTGGAGCTTGCAGTGAACTGAGATCGTGCCTCTGCACTCCAGCCTGGGTGACAGAGCAAGACTCCATCTCAAAAAAACCAAACAAACAAAAACCAACCAACCAACCAAACAAAAAAACCCACCTTTTCCCCTACTGTGGACATTCACATCAGCTCTAGGTAATATTCTGTTAGTTTTAGATGAATACAATTGAGAAAGTTATGTTAGGTAGAAAATGGAAGGATATGTCATAGTCATCCAAGCCTGAGTGAATATCCAACAGCATTCCATACATTTCACCTTAACAGCAGGTTGAGAGGCCCATGCTAAAGCCTTGGTGTCATGTTCAAACCCTTCATATAACCCCATTCCAGTCAGAATTTTAATAGATTGGCATGAGTCATCCGACTCCCCTCAAGGGCCTCCTTTTAGAGTGCTCATATGCAGCCCTCATCCTCCTGCCCTCTTTCCTTTAAAGCTGTGAGTTCTTTGTGAAGAAGAAAGGTTTTCACTTAGAATAGCTCTGCTCACCTATAAGGCTAGGAGTAGGTTAAGAATCTTCTGAAGATGTAGTGTCTCATTTCTTAGAATTGTGGAAGTAATTGGTCTGAAGAATTCCTTGGGTTCACAAAGTACTAATTGCCACACTTTAGCTTTCTAAAGATAAAGAAAAAAGTATGACCCATGACAGTCTTATCCTTTAAGTGGTTGTGTCTTAGTCATCAAGGGTTTTAACTTAAAAACGTGTTTAGTTAAATGGGATTGGAATAATAATATGAAAAACAATACCAACAATCAAAATCATTTGAAAATCAAATGGAAAAAATTGAAATAAAACACAACCAGAAGTCTAATTTGAAATATATGAGCTATAAGATTGACAGTACGCAATGCTTTTACCACATAGGATGTTGCTTTAGATTTAAGTATTCTTCTTTTCAAATCTGCTTACCACAGTTCCTAGTTCTCCTCAGAGTCAGAGGCAATGAGCCAGGAGAGAAAACCTCTATCTTCATGTTGTTACCTTTCCTTTGGTAATAACAATAAACCCTTTCAAATACTGTATTCAAGCAGTAGACTTTTTTTTTTTTTTTGAGACGGAGTCTGGCTCTGTCTCCCAGGCTGGAGTGCAGTGGTGCGATCTCAGCTCACTGCAAGCTCTGCCTTCCAAGTTCACACCATTCTCCTGCCTCAGCCTCCTGAGTAGCTGGGACTACAGGCGCCCACCACCACGCCCAGTTAATTTTTTTTGTATTTTTAGTAGAGACGGGGTTTCACCGTGTTGGCCAGAATGGTCTCAATCTCCTGACCTCGTGATCCACCAAGCAGTTGGCTTTCACAGATTTCTTCTCACATCAAGAAATCTGGCTCTTGGACTTTGGACTTAAAGGACTTATTTGTAAAAACAAAACAAAATGAAACACCAGGCCAGGCGCTCTGGCTCACACCTGTAATCCCAGAACTTTGGGAGGCCAAGGTGAGCAAATCACCTGAGCTCAGGAGTTCGAGACTGGCCAACGTGGTGAAAACCTGTATCTACCAAAAATACAAAAAGTAGCCAGCCGTGGTGGCACACACCCATAATTCCAGCTCCTTCGGAGGCCGAGTGAGGCAGAATTGCTTGAACCCAGGAGGCGGAAGTTGCAGTGAGCTGAGATCGCACCACTGCACTCCAGTTTGTGCGACAGAGTGTGACTCTGTCTCTAAAAAAAAAAAAAACAAAAAAGAAACACCACTTCTTTGGAGTAGTAAACAAAATAAAACAAAAGTCTTCACCTTTGGACAGCACTGTGTGTGAATTAAAATGATAATTAAGTAGTATATATATGCCATTTATATACATATATATGATGTATATATGTGTGTATATGTGTATATATGTTGTATATATGTAGTATATATATAGTATATATACATCATATATAAAAAGTAGTATAAACAACAATAACAAAAAACTTTAAAAGCAAAACAAAATAAAATGAAACTCAACCAAACAAAAATCTCTTAAAGAGTAGGGAAAGCAAGGTTCCAAACATTTGAGGCCATTTCATTTCCACCTCAGGGCCTCTGAGGGCAGACAAGGCCCTGTTCTGACAGGTGGGAAACCATGCCTTGAGGACGGAAAAATCTTTGCTATGAGAGTTTCCAAAAGTGCCGAAGTGATTAAAAATCAAACAAACCCTGAAATTAAATGGAAGGAAAACTAGGCTATTCACAAGAAATTGGACAGTTAAGAAATGGCACTATTGCTTCAAACATGCCAAACGGGAAACTGCCACTGTCTCTTTGGGGGAAGTCTCTTTTATCAGTTTTATAGTGATTTTCTTTCTACCCAGACGTACAAACACAATATTCTGCATGTTATCTTTGCTGTGAGTCCAAAGACAAAGAGAGGATTTTTCTAGCATTTTCCCGCTAGTGCATGTAGCTCACAGCAATGGTTTCCTTTGTGAATTCTTCTCTGTGGTTTTCTGGTTCATGCTAATAACTTATGACTGAGATAGCCACAGGAAGGGCCAATGATCTTTGAGTTGTTCTTGCATTTACGGTTGATGCTATTCATGCAGTTACTTCCTCATTCTGTTTTTCTTCTGATCATACTTTTTTTTCACTCTTTTTCTTTGTGTCTTTGTATATTTATTGTCTCAAAAATCTGCTGCATTTATAAATAGACTAAGTGATAGCCATAAGCAACAATACATGAACTATTAGTACCTTTTTCAGAAAAAGGAGAGAATTAATTGCTATGGAATGCAAAGAAAGAAAGCAGCATTCAAAGGTCTAAGTTCTCAAGTCTCTCACCCACAGGAGGCAGACTTGAGGGGTGGTTGAGAACAGTTCTCTAAATGGAAAGTCTTGTGGGTCTATGTAACAATGGTGTAGTATAGTGATAGATATGTTCACATCATATAAAAAGCAATCAAGTCAACTTTCTTCTATTTCAATGAATTATGGAACATTCCCTGTGAAGAAATTCATGGTGGATTTCTATTAGATAATTTTATTTGGGGTTAGCCTGTGGTGTGGTGACCTGAGATGTACTTTAGGAAAAATTTTCAGATGTCTTCTTATTTTACCATTATCCATTGAGTTGTAAAGCTTGATGAGATTGGATTCTTCTAGTACAGATAGGGAAAGATTAAAGAGAGAGTTCAGCATAGTGTTTAGAGGTACAGCTTTTAGGATTGGATCTGAAACTGAACTGTAGTTATGGTACTCACTAGCTTATGATCAAGTTGGTTGACTTCTCTGAACTTCTGTTCACTGCTACTCCATAAAATGGGAGTAGCAGTGATATATCTTTTTATGGTTGTGTGACTAAGTGTTATGATAAATGTAATATACTTAACACAGTAACTCTTAAGAAATATATTAGTTATAATCACTAGAGACAGAAAATGCAGAATAGAAAGAAGGGTCCTGGTGAGGACTGACACTCTGGGAACAATACATACGTTTTGAGTTTCCTATAAGATTTTATGGAGATCAGTTGACAACATGAGGTTAAAATTCATTTAAGAGATTGTTATTATAGTTTTAATAACTGGGTTTTAAGGATGAAAAAGAGCAGAACTTGTTAAAAATGGCTTTTTGAAATATCATAGCAGTGGAGCAACTTTTAGCTCTTGTATGTAAAATGCCTCTGATGGAAGTACAATACTTTCTTAATGTGTTGGTTACAGAACTGCTGAAGGCCTTTCACATACAAAGCTCTTTATAAAATGATGCACTGATTACTCAGCGGAAAACCTTATCAATAAATAGGTTGTTACTAGATCACACAGTGACTCAGAGAAGAGTTTGTGGGTGGTTGTTCAAAGACTAAACTACATGATTTTTTTAACCTAAGGAAAAAAAATGTCTTTAAATTGAAAGTATTATTAGTGTTCACAGTCCCTTCTGGCTAATGCTGGAATGACTTGGGGTCAAGGGAGATAATCTCATTTTACTAGTTGCCTACAGGTTGCAGACAGTATTTCTGGGAGAGATTTAATGCAGGGGAACATAACAGAAAACCCTTGCTTGGCAGTGAGAAGACTACACACTGCAAAACAACATTATGGCTTAATGTCAGCCACTCAGACAAAGCACTGGGGGTTTTGTCATTCATTGGAAGACTTTGAGGAAGCTAATAAAATACATTAGAAGCAGGTTGTTCAAAATGATCCTAAAAATGGAAAAGAACCCAAATGTTTATTGCAGCAATTTTATTGCTGGGAAACATGGGCTTTATGACCAGAGTGTTTGTAATATATTCAGTTGGGTCTCTGAGGAATTTCAGACTGCTGAGAATTATTTGGATTGCATGAGCATAATTATGTTACAATTTGAAAGCTAAATCTCTCTTGTTTTTTATCATACATTTTATTTTGTTAATCTTTTAGGTGGGAGCTGCTCATGAGGAAGGTTGTAAGCCAGCCAAAGGCAAGAGCTAGGGTCCATCCAAGATACCTTAATTATTGGCCAATAAATCCTGGCTTCTTGTTAGCTTGAAGTTCTCCTTTTAGTGATGTTTCTGTGGCATGTGTACTGACTTCCACAGAGCTGTCAGTTTTCTAGGGTTCTAGTCAGGTTGATTGAGTTTTCTCACTCTGGGCCGTCCTGGTTTGCTTCTGAAGTATCTGTGGCCTCAAATTTTTATCACCCATTTTTCGGAATTGGGGTGCAAAGTTTCTTCCAAGGGTTAATTAGCTGATATCCCAGCCTCTAGCAGCCTTTCTGTGTTCTGGCTCTTTGCCTTACACTGGCAAGATGTAGCAAAAAAATGTTAGCAGTGGTGGTTCCTAGAGCAAGTGGTGATTGTTCTCTTCTTTCCTATCTTCTTCAGGAATCAGTACTGGGATCAGGGGAAGCACCAATATCAACCCTCCACTATTACAAACAATGTAGAATGTGGTCATTTTAAACATGTGTAGTGTGTAGTCACTTAACAATAATGGCCTAATTCCTGAAAGGGTCTGTATTGGCGCATCCATGGAACTCTTCCAACGAATGGTAAAATTCCTGCATTTAGTGAGAGGGATCATGTCTTTCAGAGTCTTTCTTTATGATCTCAACACTATTTTTTTTTTTTTTTTTTTAATGGAGTCTTGCTCTATTGCCCAGGCTGGAGTGCAGTGGCGTGATCGCAGCTCACTGCAAGCTCTGCTTCCCGGGTTCACGTCATTCTCCTGCCTCAGCTTCCCAAGTAGCTGGGATTACAGTCGTCCACCACCATGCCCGGCTAATTTTTTTGGATTTTTAGTAGACACGTGGTTTCACTGTGTTAGCCAGGATGGTCTCGATCTCCTAACCTCGTGATCTGCCTACCTCGGCCTCCCAAAGTGCTGGGATTACAGGCATGAGCCGCCATGCCCGGCTGATCTCAACCCCATTTTTAAGCAGTTAACTCCTTGAGTATGTTTTGTATAATTTGAAAAATACAGTAAGATAAAATGTGACAGCTGACCGCAGAGGAGTTCAAACTAGTTGCAGAATACTTTACACAAATACAACCACAGTGAAACAGTAAGGGGCCTTAATATTGTTAAGTGCTAAATTAGGAAATATGGGATGTAGTTTTCTCAGAAGAGGAGAGGGGTGTTGGTAAGTCAAGTTCAGTGATGGTTCTGAAGAAATGATCAAGTACAAAGCTTTAGGTAATTCAAAATATGAAGAGTCCCTGGGCATAAATGGGAGAAAAATGAAGAGAAGACCTGATACTGAGGGAGCGATAGAGAACACAACTGAATGGAAGAGGTGTGTCCGGAGCAAAGGCATTCATTGTTTTTGGAATTGTTTTCATCACGAGAGAATACTTCAGCCTGAGATCTGGGAAGGAAGCTATGTTGAAGGCGTTCACGTGCAAAATCCCTATCCCATAATTCAGTGTCCACAAACAGGCTCCTGTCCCTCAAATGATAAATTAGCTTCTCATTTCTAATCTCATTTTGAATTATCTGGGAGCTGAGCTAGAACTAGGCTAAATTGAATGAGTAATCTATTTTATTTTATTTTATTTTATTTTATTTTATTTTATTTTATTTTATGTTTTTGTCCCAAACACTTCTACTACTCCAGCATGGAACCTCCTTTTACTCAGTATAAGTAATTTAACACAATGGTCTTAGAACATTTGAAATTGCTATAGTAAAATATTTTTATTGGTGAATTACTGAAAATAGACCCACTGTCCCAAAGTATTTTACACAGTATTTAATGTTGTACATTACCTTGGAAAGACACTTTGAAACTAATATTGAATGTTCTTTAAAATTTTCTAATTTCTCTTTACTCACCTAACACTGTATATTCATTGTAAGTGATTAGGAAATAACAATTCCATTTAACAGATGAGGACCACGAATTTCCCAGACATTAAATGATGGTTTGGAGTTGCAAAATCAGTGAAAAGAATTTTCCTGATTTTTAAAATTCTCACCCTAATTCTCTTCCTAAACACTTGCCTAACTTTCTTCCTAAATGCTCCTTTCTCTTCTAATTATCACATTCTCATCTAAATCTCTTCTTTTGCATTGCTATATGTAGCATATTTAGAGTAGATTGTCCTTTTCTGGAGGCAGCAAAGCATAGTGGTTAATAGGGAAAGCTCTGGAGTCAGAGAGATCCAGTGTTGAGACCTGCTTCTGTGTTTCACAGCGGAACGGCCTTGATCCAGGTACTCAACTCTGCATTTCAGTTCTTTTAACTGTAAAATGAATGTAAGAGATTCTTATGAGGATTAAATGAGATCCAGTATGTGAAATGCTTAATATAGGGTTTACTATATAACAAATATTAAATAGACATCACTAATTATTAACTGTCTGAATAAAATATGTATGTTTTCCTAAGTTTCATCCTACACTTGTTCTATGTAAACATCTGAAAAAACACAGAAAAATTGTGCCTTTAAATTTATGAATTTGAAAATAACTGGTGGTAGATAAGTAGTAGCAGTTTTATAAGAATAGCAAGAGTTCACAGTATGTATTTCTTAAGCATTTTTGAGACTGAGTTTAGAATGTATACAACAGGTAGCCTTAAATATGTCACCTAATTGGACTGAAAATAGTTATTAAATGGTATTCAATATTGAGGATTTGATTTCTTAATTAAATAATTACTTTCAGAACAAGAAAAATGGCTAAACTATGTAGAAGACCTCAGAGACACCACAGGAGAAAAGCTAGTAACACATTAGAGGGGAAAAATAAAATAGAAACATGTGAAACTTTAGGTCAATAGAAACAGTCTGAAAGTATGAAGGAAGATAAAAATGATTGGTTGTGAAAAAATAGAGCAGATCCCTCAGAGGTAGAGTCATTAGAAGTAACACATGCAAATAATCAAGCTGCTTTCATCTTGAAAAAGCATAACAGGTAAAGTGTACATATCAAATGTGAGCACTGCAATATAAGATTTTTCACAAGAGAGTTAAATGTATTGAATCAACACTCTAACTATTCTCATGATAAAAATGTTTTATTCATTCCAATGTCCCAGACTCCTCCTACAACATTGTAAAATATGGCTTCGGGGATAGAGTGGAATAACAGCCACCATCAGAACCTCAGAAAAGTAAACTCCAGGGAACACCTAGGAGAGTCCACCTCACCGTGATGTTCACCTCAGTGGGAGCTAAAATAAAATATGTACCTTAATTTACCCACAAAGAGCTACGTGTTGTTCTCTCAAAAGCCCATCGCTGGGCTCATTAAATGTTGATTCACAGCAGGCCAGTGAATTATGCTTATGAACCATGTGAATAAACAACTTGCTTTCATATATTAGTAATTACTAGGAAATGTTTGTTGGATGAATTAATTAAAATTTGTTTAAACATTGTGTGTTATAGTTTTGTTCAAATATTGCGTGTTACTGTTTCATGCTCCCTGGTGTATTGTACGTATAGTTTAGAAGAGATTACTATGAGAAATACCAGTGCTGCAAAATATTAATAGGTGTTAACCAAAATGTTAAAAAAACTTCCAAAGTCAAATATGTTTGGGCTATGTTGGCTTATGCAATATTAAGTAGATTCCTTGACTGTAGGACTTTGGAGACTTTAATATGCTAATATGCTCTATGAATCACCAAGAAGGCTATATTGCTAAGTTTATTTCACTATAGCATAAGTATCTAGATACAATCTTACAGTACTAATGTTCTAGCATATACGGTGCTGAAAACCTAGCAACAGACTTTAGTATTCACAGTGTCACTAACTTGTGGGCAGCTGGCTCTCAGAAGTCCATGATCTGAGATAATTGGCAATTTTGTCAAAGTTAGTGTTTGAATTTCAAGCACTGTGCAGAAAGTCACTTAATTAGTAGCTATTCCCTATATTCTTGATTTTTTTTTTATGGTGTCACCCTTTTGAAGTAACAAAGTTTTGTTTCTTTTCGCAAAAGGACCTCAGAAGAAAGTCAGCTGATATGGCTGGTGACAATAATAAAATGAATGTGAAGCTCCCTAAGAAAATCGTTGCCTGAAAATGGAAAGTGTAGATATATTAAAGAGCAGAAAATTGAATTCAGCTGTAGCTTTTCTTGATGGGAACACACCCACCATGTAATTTGTATGGAAACAAGAAAGAATGATTGAAGAATAGATTTCACTGAGTTCCCCAGCTACTGCAAAAGTTGCTACCCATATATGTATTTTTAAAAATTTATTGAAAGGTACAAAGTTAGACAGTTTCTCTGTGAATCTATGCATAGGAAACGTGTAACTTTAGACGCATATGAATGGAGAAATTCAGGAGCCCGAAGATATATTTCTGTGTTTGTGAATTTGGGAATTCCCGATAGTCTTCATGATTTTTTCTGTGACAGTACCAACAACTCTGCTTCTGTAGGATAATGTTTATCAAATACCCTCTGCCATCTTCTGTGCCTAGAACATTTATTCTAAAGAAAGCATTGATGTCAACTTCACAGATGAGGAAACACGATTCAGAAGGCACTTAAACTGCGTCATACAAGACCTTTGCTTTCATTAAGCTTTGCTTTCAATCCCTTTCATCATACAAAAGTTGGAAAGCAAAGTCAGACTAATTCCAAACTCTCTTCACTGCATCATGCTGTTTTCTAATAAGCAAAGGACTTTTTAAATTGGGATTAATTATGGAGCCACCATTTCTCGCTTGTGCTATCAGTACCTCAAGTTCTCAATTTTAACATATAAAATTCAAATTCGATAAATTCTGATTAGTTACAAAACCAAACTGCCCAGTTTACAAAATTCCCAAAGAATATGTTGAAGTTTATTCCTTGCAAATGTACTTATTGAAATGTCAAATCAGTAAGGCTGATTGATGGAGATGTAGATCATCCCACTTTGGATAGATGTGCCTTGAATATCTACTATCTAACAAACAATAAACACTTATCAATAAAGGTGAGTTACTGTTATCGATGAAAACAGTCAGATAATATACTTTATTTAAAAAACGTTTACAAAGAACTCTTAAAACTTAACAATAAGAACTTAACAGACATGTCACCAAAGAAGTTATACAGATGACAAATAAGGATATGAAAAAATGCTCCACATCATATTTCATTCGGGAAATGCAAATTCAAACAACAATAAGATACCACTACACATCTATGAAAACGGCCAAAATTGAGAACACTGACAACACCAAAAGTTGACAAGGATGTGGAGCAACAAGAACTCTTCTTCATTGCTATTAGGAATGGAAAATAGTACAGACACTTTGGAAAACAGTTTGGTGGTTTCTCACAGACGAATCATACTCTTACCAAATGATCCAACAATTGCACTCCTTGGAATTTATCCACAGGAGTTGAAAACTTATGTCCACATGAAAACTTGCACACCGCTCTTTATAGCAGCTTTGTTTATAATTGCTGAAACTTAAAAGCAACCAAAATGCCTTTTGGTAGGTGAATGGACAAAGAAACTGTGACACCATCCAGAAAATGGAGTATTGTTCAGCCCTAATCAGAAATGAGCTATCAAGTCATGAAGAGACATGGAGTAAATTTAAACACATATTACTAAATGAAGACAGCCAATCTGAAAAGGCTACATAATGTGTGATTCCAAATACGTATGACATCCTGGAAAATACCAAACTATGGAGACAGTAAAAAGATGAGTGGTTGCCAGGTGTTGGGGGAGTGCAGGAGATGAATAGGAGGAGCACAGATGGTTCTTAGAGCAGTGAAACTACTTCATATATTATAATGATGGATACATGTCATTATAAATTTGTCCAAATGCATAGAATGGACAAGACCAAGAATGAACCTCAAGGTAAACTTTGTACTCTGGGTGATGATGATGTGTCGATGTGGGTTCATCAGTTGTAATGAATGTACCATTCTGGTGTGAGATATTGATAATAGAGGAAGCTGTAAATGTGTGGGAGCAGGGAATATGTAGGAAATCTCTGTACCTTCCATTCAACCTTAAACTGCTCTGAAAAATAAAGTCTGTGTTAAAAAAAAATCCAAGCTCAGGTGAAATGTCATTTTCTCAAAGTAACCTTCTTTGATTTCCCAACCATACAGTACTGGTGTCCACAGTGCTACATGACATTTAGCATTTCTTTGTTGTTTTTATGGGAGGCAACATGGCCTAGGTAAACACAGAGGATTGGGAGTCAGAGTACCTGGAATTAAATTCTGCCTCCAGCGTTTATTAGCTATGTGACTTGGGTAAAATAGCTTAAATTCTCTGAGCCTCACTTTCTTTATCTGTAAAATAGGGATACTAAGACTTTTCTGCCTTATAGATTGTTGTGAGCATTTAGTAATTTAATACATATCAGACATTTTGAACAGTGACTGGCCAGCATTAGTATTCAATACTTAGTAGTTGTTATTGAATTCATGACTAATTGAGGGTAAACTCAATTAGAGGGTAGAATCCCCTCAATTAGAGGGCAGAATCCTTGAGGGCAGTGGCCATATCTGAATCCCCTCTATTTGGCAAATTATAGGTGCTGGATAAATATTTTTATTGAAGAAATGCATTAAATGAATGCCTATGGAGATTTTTCTCATAGAATTTTGCTGCATTTTTAAAAAGTGTTTTTAAAGAATTGTAAAAGTCAGCTGAATGCCCCTTAGAAAATTAGTTGCATCTCTTTATGCTTTTATTCATGGTCTTTCCACCTTGGCTGATCCCATCTCTCCAAATCCTTTTCTATGTTTAAAGTAGTATCATTAGGAAAGAATTATATGAGAATATCTGTGCTATATGCAATTGAAGCTGTAGCTCATTGTAATTAAAAGTAATTGAGACCAGACAGTGAATGGGTTTTAATAGGAACACAGCAGACATCACCCAGGCAGTGTCCTGGTGCTTTCCTAGCCCAGTGAACTCTAGTAACCCTGCAGCGTTAGGGCATAAGGGGCCTTTGTTTCAGTGTCATTGAATATCACTGAGTGCCCTACTAGGAAAGTGGCCTTTTAGAAGGAGATCTGGTGTCCCGAGCTGGCTGTGCATAGTAATATAGAGCAGTTAAGAGCACAGGGTTGGAGGTCAGATTGCATATAGGTTCTGGGCAATTATTCAAACATTCCCAATCTTGTTACTTCGGTGGTCCCTTTTTTTGTTTGTTTATTTATTTTGTTCTGTTTAGGAATAAATATTACACTAGATCTCTAGAGTTAACCCAAATAATGCAAGTGTTCTCGTTCTCTCCCTCTCGCCATATGTCTATATATGTGTGCGTATATGTGTGTATGTATATATAAATATATATAAGTATATATAGATATATGTATACATACATGTATGTGTGTATATTCAGAGAGCAGGGAATTTGTGTTATGAAGATTAAGTGAAACTACAGATTATATTAACTAAATCGTTACACTCTGGAACATAGAGAGTGCTCAGTGCAGGTGGCAGTGTTATTAGCCGTTCCAAGGCGTCTATTATGTAGATGAAACTTTTTCAATTGCTGATTTCAGAATTTAACAAAATCTAGAGACTTTTCATTGAGATAATTTGCGTGCCAGTTATTATTAGCTCCAAACCTACCCCTCTGCACTCTGCTTTGGGAAGCTGGAGAGGCCTCTGCAGCCTTCCTGCTTTGCCTGCAGGCTCCGTGTTAAGCTCTGCAAGCACAGGGTGCTTCAGGAAGACTGCAGGGTTGGAGGAGGGGGTCAGGGCTGGTTCCTGCTTTGCTCCCTGTCTCCTTCCTGTTACCCTGGGCTTCATCCCGGCAATGCATCTTCACTTGGGCCGCAGGAGTGCTTTCCTGTAGCTGCAGCTGCATCCAGTTTGCAATTTTTCCAACACTCCAGGAACAAATTGCATGGTGTTCCACCAGAGATGCCAGAGGAGACATGCTGCATCCCGTTTTCAGGGTTTTAACTCATTGGGTCTCTCCTCTGTATTTCTGAGTTTTCATATTGCCACCCTCTTTCCATTTTTCCCTCAGCCCTGGGATAGCTGCTTTGTGCAGTTGCTTCCTCTGTAGTATCTTCAAGTTCTCTTTTTACATCTTCAATTATCTAGTTAACAACAGTATAATAGGTAACAATTCTTCCATTTAAATTCTCTCTGTTTAAGTAAGTGACGTGTTTTCTGTCCGCTGACTACACTGACTCGTGTGAGTGTTAGGACCTGTCTTTGTTAATAGTGCCAGTTGGCAGAAAGCTAATTGAGGGGTGCTTTCCTAAGTAAAGTTCGTAGATCCAAGGAAGTGGATTAATCTAGAGGGATGATTTTCCAGGGATATGGTGCCCCCAGTGACAATTCAACAAAGAAAAGATCACATTTATCATCAGAACACCTGTAGGAGGACATCCATCCTCGTTCACATTGCAAGGGCTCCAGGGGTGAAATGACTCACCGTAATGCAGGCAGGTGTCCTTGAAGAGGTTCATAGGTTGGCTTCAGGGGATTCACATAAGCTCTCCCAACTCTGTGTAAAAGTTGAGTACGCAGACACTTTTCAAAAGAGAAGTTTTCTTTTTGTTAAGTTTTCAGTGGAGCCCTGGCCCATAAAAACTTCCACCCTGTTATGGTAGGAAAGGAAATATAGATGGATAGAAAAAGAAGAAGAGGCTTGAGAATTATTTGGAGAGTGAACATACATAAAAATAACCACTTAAAAAAATACCAGCATTTTTTCTGCTGTAAAGGCTGGTGCTGCGGAGGACAACCAGTTTTCTCTGCCAAGGTCCGTGCTCCTTCTTTTGGCAACTTGACTCTGAGGCAGATGGGCTGTGACTCTGACTCCTGCTGGTCATTGCTGTGTGCCCAGCCTCAGTCTGGATATAGCCAAAGCAAATGTTTACATTTTGCATTTTGCATTATAGTGTCAAGCACCTAGTAGATGCCACATGAAAGCTTCCTGGTTACTGACTTAGGTCAGTAGCAAGCCTTGTTTATGGGACTATTTTTTTTTTTTTATTACATATCTTACCTTCTATTACAATAATTATTGGGAGAGAGATTTATACAAATCTCTTCATATAGCCTTGCTATTCATAGGAAAATTATATATGTATGTGTGTGTCTGTGTACATGAATTAGATTCTCCAAAAGAAAGTAATATAGTCATTCAGTAAGTGATAGTCACAACTTTTGTTTTGAAATTTTTGCTTTTTGAAATTTTATTGTGAAATTTCGCTGCAGTTCAATCACAAATGAGGTATTATTTGTCTGTATTACTTGTGTTCTATGAGAGCCAGCAGAGTGGATTTAAAGAATAAAAGAAATGGATTTTTTTAAATGATGAAAGTAAATTATTTGTCTTTCTTGGAACTCTGATTTTGTAGCCACCAAATCATAGTAGGAGGCCTAGGGAAAGATGCTTTAAATGGAGGATAAGTGCGTGACACTTAGCTTTTAAATTCTGCAATTTTGTTCTGTTATTTTTCATTAACTCTTTTTCTCTCAGAGTGCAGAAAGAGGCCAGTAAGTGGAAGTGTAAAACTATGCAGCTATTGTGAAAAACAATTTGATAGCAAAAAATTAAGCATAGAGTTAACATATTACCCAATAATTTTACTCCTAGCTATATACACCAAAGAACTGAAAACATATATCCACACACAAAAACACTGTTTACGAACGGTCATAGCAGCATTATTCGCACTAGGAAAAATGTGGAAACAACCTGAGAATAAATAAACTGATAATGGGATATTACTCAGCCATAAAAATGAGGTATTGATACACACTACAGCATGAATAAACCTTGAACACATTATGCTAAATGAAAGAAGTCAGGAACGAAGTCACATATTATATGATTCCATTTATATGAAATGTTCTGAGTAGACACTTCCGCAAATAATACAGACAGAAAGTAGATTAATGGTTTTCAGGGGCTGAGGAATTAGGACAGTGGGAAGTTACTACTATGGGGTTTCTTTTGGGTTGATGAAAATGTTTTGCAGTTAGATTGTGATGATGGTCACACAAATCTTTGAATATACTAAAAAGCACTGAATTGCATGCTTTTACACAGTAACATTTAGGATACGTGAATTATATCTTATTTTTTAAAGAGGCAGCTGGTAAATATTCGTTCTTGGCATTGAAGGTGATAATCATTTCAGAAGACATTGTTTGGATTCTGTACTACTTCTTTCAAAGACTAATTTATCTAATTCAAAGGTGGTTTTTAAAAATAGGCACATGGGCCGGGCGAGGTGTCTCACGCTTGTAATCCCAGCACTTTTGGAGGCCGAGGCAGGTGGATCACCTGAGGTCCGGAGGTCGAGACCAGCATGGCCAACATAGTGAAACTCCATCTCTACTAAAAATACAAAAATTAACCAGGCGTGGTGGTGGGCGCCTGTAATCCCAGCTACTTGGGAGGCTGAGTGGGGAGAATTGCTTGAACATGGGAGGCAGAGGTTGCAGTGAGCCGACGTGGCACCAGTGCACTCCAGCTTGGGCAACAAGAGTGAAACTATCTTAAAAAAAAAAAAAAAAAGAAAGAAAGAAAAAGAAAAGAAAATAGGCTTGTGATTTTTAAAATTTAGTCTGCAATAGAATTTCAGAAATACGGAAATAATAGAAGTGAATTCAGCTCTAGAGGTGCTGATAGGGTCAGCACAGATGTCAGTTTTGTGATCACATCCCCCCTTCTCTGGGTCATAGATCTCTCAGTGCATGTAGTGGATGACCACCTTAGCTAGAGGATGCTGCACTCCTCTGGAAATGCTTATTCAATCAACAGTATACCCTTAATTTCAGAATAAATTCAAGACACCTTTTGGATTGAGAACTCAGTTTATAGTCAGAAAGATGGATGAAATAACCAACTGCAACAACAAAATAGCAAGTATGTGTTGAGGCACGATTGGGAATCTTTCAGTGATGTACTGTCTCTCACCAGTTAGGTTTCATATATAATGGCTTATTGTACTTGAGTGATGCGACCTTCTGCCCCAAGAAAAAAAAGATCATGGTGAGCTTTCTTTTCTGTTTTTTTTTGTTTGTTTGGTTTTTGTTTTTGAGACAGAGTCTTGCTCTGTTGCCCAGGCTGGAGTGCAGTGGCGCTATCTTAGCTTACTGAAAGCTCCGCCTCCCAGGTTCATGCCATTCTTCTGCCTCAGCCTCCCGAGTATCTGGGACTACAGGCACCCGCCACCATGCCCACCACGCCCAGCTAATTTTGTTTTTGTATTTTTAGTAGAGATGGGGTTTCACCGTATTAGCCAGGATGGTCTCAATCTCCTGACCTCGTGATCTGCCTGCCTTGGCCTCCCAAAGTGCTGAGATTACAGGCATGAGCCACCACACCCAGCCAGATCATGGTGAACTTTCTGAAATGGATTATAATTCTTGAGGTTTAGAGTCAGGCCGACTTATGCCTGAAATAATGTTAGTTCAAATACTTACTGGTCGCTTAACCTTCAGAAAAAGACTAACCATGTTTAGTACCTGGTTCCTGGTGATTTGTCGTAAGGTTTAACTGGTATAAGGCATGTATGGCTCCATAATATCCTGAGGAGTTAATCTGTTGTTTCCCCTTGTTATCATCCACTGCTTCACCAAATACCAGCAGGTAGTGTGCTGGGAGTTCAGTTGCCTCAGTGAGGAAATTGGTAAGAAAAACAGTGGTTGTCATTGACACATCTTTCAAGGCTTTCTTTCCAAAAGTCCAGATCTTGAGTAGATTCCAGATTTGTAGTAAAAGGCTTCCCCAAAGCAGATTAGAAAGAATTCCTCCAAACTAGGGAGGGGAAGGAGGATAATGATTACTGAAAGCAACTCTCATGCCTCTCAGTAACATCTTTTTGGTAGGGGCAAGCAAAACCTTGGAGAAAGAATGAGAGAGGGAGTCTTAACAAAACTATTCTATACCAAGCTTGCCATGGAAGCAGCGTTTCTTTTTATTTTTCTTTCTTGTTCCTCTTGACACTTTTGTGAGATAGGAGCTTTGAGTCATCATCATCATTAATGGTAACACTTGAGATAGCACTCTTAATGTGCCAGGCACTTTCTGAGTACTAGCATATATTTATTTATTTAACAAATATGTAATCCTCACAAAAATTCATGTGAGATTGGTACTGTTTATCATCTCCATTTCACTAATGAGGAAACTAAATGAGAATCAGAGAGGTAAAGTGAGTTATTCAAGATCTCACAGTTAGTAATTGTAAAAACAGGTATTTGAACTCAGTCCGATTCCAGTTGCTTTTACATGCTGTTGCATGCCTCTCTTAATGATAAATTAAATCTTTTTATATAAAATCATGAAAGTAGCAGTTTCTAAAAAGCTGTATTTATGGGCTGAATTTCATGCCTACTCTTCCTAAAAAGCACACAGCATCCCATATATCTTATCAGTATAGTTATATGCATACAAAAATTACACTGGGATGTTTTGGAGTTCTGGACTAATTTATTTTCCATTTCGAAGGCACTGTTCCTGCCTGCAGTTTTGCAGCAGGAACAAGTCTATGAGGCCAATATGATCTTTTACCAGATACACGCAAGGATTAGGAGATGGTTACCCAGAGAAGTGTCTGCAAACTGCCCAGCAACCTGTGAGAAAAAAAAAAAAAAAAAGTAAAGTTGAACTAACTAGCTACTCTTTTTCCTAACGTTTGGATTTGAATCCAGGGAAACTATTAATATGTCAGTAAGTAGAGTAAGGAGAAGTGATAGTACACATTTAGAAAGCAGGTGAGTCCGTGAATGCCAGAACTCAGGAAAAATGACATCAGAATCCCACAACTGAAATCTCTGGAGCTGCTTCATCTCCAATATGAGTTTGAGTTTCAGCCAGCTCCCATGAAACAATGCTACCCTACAAATAAACTCTTTGTGGTTTTACTGTACCCCTCCCACATTCCCCATTTTTTAAATCTCTGAGTTGTTTCCCAACTAGCAAAGAGCTGTGATTGTCGCAATAGGGCTAGAACTTCTCTATGATAATACCACCTCTAGTATTAGGGTTGACTAATTAGGTAAGCAAGATTATACTACAGAGGGCCCAACTATGGCCAGAAAGATGATTTTCCATATCCCAAGATGACAAGTCAACAGTTGTCAATTCTCCTTTCCTTCCATTTATATGGTTGGGAACACACTATTTATTCTCCCTCCTTTTATAGCTCTCAATCCTTTTTTAGAGAACTCAGTCCCATTTTGAGTTTTTCCTAAAAGGATTTGGACAGTGTTAAAAAAATAATGATAGAAATGATGAAATTACAACAACAAAGTAGGCATTTAAATCAAAGCTTAACAATAATTAACTAAATGATTCTTGATCATTGTACTTCGTTTCTCACTAGCCTTGGGTCTCCAGTGTCTAGTGCAATAGACTCGTTTGTAGAGCCTTGTAGCAGATGGCTGGCTTTTCACTTTCAGATAGATATCATATTTGAAAAGGAAGACTAAAGATACTAAGTAATATTTCTAGATTTCCTTTCGGCTTGCATAACACATCCCCATTTCACTCAAAAACATTTTTATTTGGTAAAGCAGTTGAAGGATAATGAACATGGTAGCAGCTCACAGAGTAGTTTTCTGCCTGAAGGGATTAGAGGCTCTTGGATCAAAGTACAGTGACAACTCCAGGGTTAAATGTAGAAGATATTTCATGAATAAATGGTAATAGAAAGTGGTCATGATGCCTGGAACCCCAAGCATGGACTCAGAGCTACAACTGCCCTCTCTGTTCCAGACCAAATGAGAAAAGGAGTCAGGTAGATTAATTTGATGCAAACTTAACACTTGAAAAAGTCATAAAAACATTAGTGACCATTAAGAGTTCCACCTCTCTTCAAAGATTCAGTCTCTGTAGAGACCGAGCGCTTACTTTATGAAGATTTAGAAATATGTTTTTATTAGAATGAGAAGGTATTGGTTAAGCCATTGGTGCTAGAATCAAACAGGCTGGGTTTGAATCCTGTCTCTTGCTACTCACTGAACTTGGGAGTTTGAGCCTCAACTTTTTAATCTATAAAATGAGGGAAATTATAGTACTCATCCGTAGCATTTCTGGCAGGATTCAATGGGATTATTGATGAAATGTTCAGCATAGGGCTGGGAGTGGTGGCTTATGCCTGTAGTCTCAGCACTTTGGGAGACGGAGGCCAGTGAATCTCTTGAGCTCAGGCATT
>NW_012099377.1:29294-35926 GCF_000951045.1 Mandrillus leucophaeus | reverse complement strand
AACCTGTCAGTCAATGATATACTTTTCCTACCTGAGGGAAATGGTGAGGAGAAGCAAATCCACTCGAGCTCACAGTTCCAGCTATTCCCAGGGAAACAGTGCTTGGGGACCGGAGTTGCCTTCCTTCAGGTTCTCTACCCTGCCACTATTTAGATTGTGTCCTTACACAAACCCTGAAATTCACTTTCTTCCTCTATTAAATAAGAACCACAGTAACTGACCCTTAGTGGTTTTCTGGAAGATGTGTGGAGATCATAGAGATGGAAGCTATTTGCAAAGATAGTTACTTCTTTTAATCTGTTCCAGGACCACTAGGCATGTATAATAAAGTCTTGTAGAGCTTACAGAGATGGTATAATTACACAAAAATATAATACAGTGTATCACCACCAAAACAGGTTGTTGTCTGCAAGAGAAGAGAAGGAAAGAATTTAGTAGATCTTACTTCTGGATAGATGTTCAAAAATACACCTTCAGGGGATTAAGTATGAATAAAACTCCAGCATATAAATGCAGGTCAGTATACAAGATTGCCTGCATTAACTGGAGCATGATGGGAAGCAGACTAGAGCAAAGGCTTTGTAGAGCAGTCACTTTACTGGTTATCACCTCTGGCCCCCAAACAGTGTTTCCTTGGGAACAGCTGGAACTGTGAGCTGGAGTGGAATTGCTTCTCCTTACCATTTCTCCCAGGTAGGAAAAGTATATCTTTGAGTGTCAGGTTGTTGAAGACTTAGAATTAATCAAGCCAAATGCATTAATTGATTGTGGGTGTGGGAGGAGACAAGGGTGGGACAAATAAGGATAAATCATTTCTAATGTCCCTTCCAGATCAGAGTTTAGGATTCTAAGAAGGTAAGGCCCAGCTGCTGGTACCGTATTCAATCTTTTCTATCCCTAGCCAAGAAAAAATGTTTAAATGTTAAAGTAGAAATGACTTCAACCCCTTTCGAAAGGAGAATGTAAAACCACAGATTGCTGTCTAAAAGGGTTTTAAAGATTTGTGAACAAAAACTATTAGTGAAAGGAGTGGGGATAGAATAGGGGTATACATAATGAAGATGGTTGGTTAATGTCTTTCGACATAATGAGTCCTAGAAAGAGTTGAATTCTACTGAACATTTTAAGTCAGATACCTTTACTGTTCTTCACATTCTACATTCATTTCAAGTATTTTAAAATGCACTCAGATTTCAATGCAGCCAGAGAGTTACTGTCATGAACTCTCCATTTCTCATTGGGAGTATGGAGGAATGAGGAAGAAGTTGCAAATTCATTCAGCTATGTAACTTTGGTATAAGACAGCTAAGGATTGATGTCACAATCTTACCATCTGCTCCCACGTGTGCTTATATTAACTGATAAACATATAAAGCTAAGTCCCTTTCAGGAAGAACACAGAAATGAAAACTCAAATAAACAGGCTTATCTTAGACTCATAGTCAGTGACAATTTGTGTTTATTATGATGACAATGAGGGACCATGAGATTTTGAATTGCCTTTCAAATTATCAAATAGGATATTCAATTGTATTAAACATCTTCTAGTGTCAGACATCCTAGTGCTTGAGAATTGATTTTCTGGATAGTGTACACATGGTTACTTTTTATTAACCAGAATGGAAAAAGCCACCAGCTTTGAAATGATTTTAAATGATTTGTCGTGCAGAACTTTGTCAGCTGTCCATAAGCTTGGAGTGTTCTTCTCTGATAGAAATAGTAATATGCAAGTATTCGAGTATCCTCATTTCTTCTGAAACTTTTTCTAAAAGTTTTATTTTAAAACTACTATCTATTTTAGAAAATATGAAAATGGAAAATCAACTACAGAAGAAAACAAAGATCCCACATTCCACTAATCAGAAGTAACTCCTTGTATGTTGATGCTTTTCCTTACCTGCCCATACCCATTTACATTTATATTTATTTATGCATATTTTACAGATGTGAATAAGCATATATGTAGGAATACAATTATACTAGCACATATTTCTCTCTTAGCTAACTTTGTGGTGTCTCACAGTCATTCATCACAGAACCTCTCACAGAGCCTAGTACGGTTCTTATGAGTCAAGGAAAGGTCATAACCTTCCCCTAGCTGATTGGCTTTATAGAAGCATATTTATTCCTGGGTAATTTGAAATAGACAATATGGATTTTTCCCCTTGGCATAAAGAATTATTTGAAGAAACAAAAACAAAACAGCAGACTGAATCACTGTAAAAAACACCTGCGTCTTCACCCATCCTTACCACTGACTTCACATTTCAGGATGCAGTATCCTTGATCTTGTTGAGTTATGGGAATTGGAGAGAAAAGAGATACTGATGTAAGAGGAAAGGAGGTGATAAAGGCATGTCATAAACCCAGATGCTTTGCAAATCCGATCACAATAGAGCAGTTGCATTCTCTTTTTGTGGCAAAGTCCCTCTGGGGTGTTTGAGCAGCTAACTTCTAGTTTCTTGGCTCTGAAATTCTGACCTCATGTCCCAGCTAGGCTGCATTAATTATCATTAGCTATGGTAGGTGGGTGATCAAGAGTTCTAGCTTCCTGTGGTGATTTAACATTACATCTCCTTCTGTTTTCATGAGTATTTTAATTAAAAAGGTGCCTTAATTATAATTATGCTTATAATTATAATTATAATTAAAGTAACTGTAATTATAACCTAAATGTGCCACCACCCAAACTAGTTTCATCCACTCATTCCTCTGCCATGTTGTGGTTGAAATACTAGAAAACAATACTATTGAAATATTAATAAATTAAAAATGTTAATGTTAGCAAAATATGCTGAAGATCAAAGGGATAGCTTGTATTTTTCCATGAAATTTAAAAGAGACTAAATTCAATGTCAATTCTCCTTATAAATAATGATTATTGCTATAAATTTAAGCTCTTTTAAGTTAAGAAAATAAACTCTACATGTTAAAATTTTATACAGGTAGCTGCATGAATTTGCTGCATGAATTTGGAAAGATCACTGAACTTCTTTGTGTGTCTCCTCATCTAAAGATGAGGTGCTTAGGCGTGGGGTGCCAACACCTACCCCCAAGGGTGGCTGTGAAGATTAATTGATATAATAAAGTGTGACATACATTTAACAGTGTCTAATGCAGAGTAAAATCTCAATAAAGGCTAGCTACCAATATGTACACTCAGATTAGCTTCTAATGTTTATTTCACATATATTATTCACTTAACCTTGTTCTGTTCATGTATTTCTCTATTGCCATGTAATCAGCATATTTGCAATTTTTAATGAGTCATGTGTTTAGTATGCCCTGCTTATTTCCAAAATAATTTTAAGTTATTTTTACCTTATGTGAGAGAGAGAAAATGAAGCCAGAAGTTATGTGAGAAATAAAGCAAGCAAATAATGAAAGGAGCGAAGGAATAATTAGACCGGAACTCAAGATCTATTATATTGGAGCCTTACATTTTGTTCTGACTTGTTCACAAAAGGCAAAAAGAAAAAACAACGAGTTATGGAGCTTTTACTATCATCTTAAAAGGGGAAGAATGTTGGCTTTTTAAATGTAGGGTTTTTTTCTCTTGTACTGTAGTATAAATGGGATGTATTGCGTTGGCCTTTACATAAGAGATGCTGAAAAACCTGACGGATGGTACCTTCAATTTACTAAAAAATAGTGTGTTCTAATTTTTTTAAACGATTACTAGGAAAATAGTCATTTTTTTCTTTCATACACTGAAAATAAGCATTTTAATGAGATAGGTTGTTTTTTGTTATGATACCATACTAATGTTTGCTTGGGAATATATTCCTTTTAGTTTTCATGTTATAAGTAGTCATTATGGATGTTTTTGAGCAAGTTATTTTTCTTTTATCCTTTATCTTTTATTTGTATATGTTCTTCCCTGATACAGATGATAAGAAATGGCAAAAATTCTTGTTAAACACCATCAGATTACTTTGCAGAGAGTGAACTGGTTCATTTTTATGTCTAATTTTCTTTAAAATTGTCTTTCCTTTTTCTTGATGGAATACATCACTAGCATGGCTCTTACACTTGTCAGGCAAAATTACTGTTATTTTTTGCTCATAGATATATCTGGCTGAAGTGGAAACAGAAGATAATTTTTTTATTTAACTTGGAAAGAGAAAGGGAAAAGATATTTGAAAATGTGAGGACTTCATTCAGTACACATTGATTGAGAATTTTTAAGACATTAATTTAGAAGCTTGTGATTCAATAAAATTAACTAAAATATGGTATTTAAAGCTCCTTAAAAATCTCATTGAAAAGAAAGATATGATATGAGATAATGAAGGAAGTGCTAAAATGAGTTACATTTAATACTTCTTTTTATGTAAAAAGATATTGTCTAAGAGTAAACATCACTGCAAATGTCAAGAGAGGAGAAACCTGTGAGCCGGGGACTCATGGCCACAAATATCACAAAGTAAAGGAAAAGAGTTGTTGGCAAAGATATATAGACTGGGCAGCTCCTCTTCCTGATCACAGAAAAATGCCTTTGATCCCAAGGAGGTCCTTGAGGCCTGAGGGGATGTTGGGAAATATGAAGACTGAACTATCCTATCTGAGCGGAGGGCAGAGAAGGTCTGGAAGCTTCCATTTTTAGGTTTGCTATGTCTGAGACTTCATTAAGTACATGATAATAAAAGAAAATATAGCAAAGAAATTTGCCTCAGTGTACATTTTGCTATCCTCAAATGACTTTCCCATCTATTAATGAATTTTAACCTCACAAGAACCCTCCTCAGTACTAGTACCCCACTTTTACAGATGAGGGGAAAACAGATTATTGGATGTGTTATAAATGATTGAAAATCAGATGGATAAAACATTCTGAAGACAGCATGTAAACTTCTGATCCTTAATGTCATTTCCATCCTTCTGTCTACATTTTAATATTCCAGTGTGCATGTGTACATATCTGATATGGGATACTGTGTGTGTGTGTGTGTGTGTGTGTGTGTGTGTGTGTATGTGTGAGAGAGAGAGATGAGGTCTGGCAGGAGATCTGTCAGCTAGAGTACAGCTATGTGCTATCAATGATAAGGATTCTGTGTATGAGGACAAATGGTAGATTAAAGATCACTGTGTCATCCGTCAGAAGTGCTCTTTGACCCTCATAATAATCAAATCTCTGGCATTCTAATGTACTTTGTAACTCAATTTTATTTCATTTAGTAGAATGTCTACTCTCAAGTCTGTGAGTAGATTACTGAGGTTTTTTTTTTTTTTTTTTTTTTTTTTTTTTAAATCTGCTTTTGTTTTTAACATCCAACAGCGTAAAATAAAGTAGGGTCTCTACTGTCTGGATTGTGGATCATAAGCCTGCTTGATGGTAGAAGGATGGGCCAGACGGACTTCTGAGGTCCCTTTCATTTTACAGAATTCATTACTGTCTCATCTCCTATTGCTCCAAAGGTTCTTTCATAATAAAGCTCATAGTCAAAGCCCTAAACAGGCCCATCCTTTATACAGAATCTCTTGGATTCTTTACAAGAGCAGAGCTGCAGGTCCTTGAACCTGACATCCACAGCGTTTCAGTGGCTTTTTCTTTTGTTGTCACGTATGACCTCACAGGAAATCTGGGCTTCTTGTTTTACTGGGATTTTGTGCATCTCTTCTGTTATCTGAGCAGTTACCAGGCAGCACAGAGCCTTTGTCTCAACCAGAGATAATGCCTTTAAACAGTGTAAAACAAAGCAAAGTAATTGCTTTTGTTTTAAGGTCCTTATCTTGAAATAGAGAACATTGAAAAATAAGATTGTGTAGGAAACTATAGCCATATCATGTCACAGTTTCAGCGAAACTAGACTGCTTGCATTTGTCACTTTTGCTGAAAGAGTGTCTTTATAATGTGTGCGTGGGATTTGCTTTTGGCCTCATTCTGGTTCTGTGGAGTGAAGTCCCTTGTTTTGAGCTTGTTGGCTGGCCTGCTTGTAACCCTAAGTTCCAATGAGAAAACAACAAAGACAGGTTTTTATGTCTTGTGTTAGAGATGATTTAGATTATGCTAAGGAATTTTTATATGAATACTAATCATAGAAACAAATTCAGATCAGTGAAAATATAAAAATTGCTTATTGGTTTTCCATCACTATATGCATTACAGGGAAGAGTTTTGGCACATGATCAAAACCCGGTGCAGCGCTATTAGCAATGTGCTTTTTTAGTTGGTGATGTCCCTAGTTTTCTCGAAAAAGTTACAAAATTATGTTTACCTTATTGCCATTTGATATTCAAACAGAGTAAAATTTGAAATGCTTTAAGTTGTATTTTTTGAAAATAAAATCTTAAGTAACTGGAACTATGAACCAAAATTTTATGTCAGCCAGTACTTTCATATAATGGTATTTAGTAATTCTAGTATTTGTGATTGCTAACATTTATTTTTTGGATTCCATGTGATGGGCATAGGTCTATATTCTAACTCACTACCCTATGAGATAAGTATTATTGTCCCATTTTACTGATAAGGAAACTGAAGCATAAAAGTGGTGAGTAACTTGCTCAGGATCATACAGGTGGGTGACAGGGCTGGGATTCCAACTCAGCCATTCTGCACTGGGAGTTCCTACTTCCTGAGACAGTAAGACAGCCTGGAGTGCCTTCTGAATCATCGAAGAAAATTATAG
>NW_012099377.1:26794-27844 GCF_000951045.1 Mandrillus leucophaeus | reverse complement strand
TCTCTGTTTCTCAAGAAACCACAAGGTAACTCCAGTATACACATCAGATGTGTATAAGAGACAGGACTGATAGCATTTTATAATGCCAGGTATAGAAAGAACAGGGCTTTATCTTAATAAATTCCTTTCTCTGAGAACTAAGCCTAGATATTGAGCTATGTGTTTCTGTGTGTATAAGAAATAATACATTTTCTGAATTTATAGTGATGACCCCTTGTAAGTAAGATTTGTGTTCAAGAAACTCATTCTATGAATAATTTTTTTCTGGGCATAGATCTCTCATAAAGTGTTTATCCACTGATGATTTAAGAATCAACAGTCTTGATTTCATTCTTTCCTAGTCTTTCATGCTCTAGTGGTGTGTTTTTTACTTCTTTGTGTGTCCTAGTCATGCTCTTTGAGGTTTTAGTGATCACACTCAGGACAGGGAAAGGTCAGTGGTCAAGCGATTGAGGATTTAGAAAGCAGAAACAAGTGCTGGAGAGGATGTGGAGAAACTAGTTTAACCATTGTGGAAGACAGTGTGGCGATTCCTCAAGGATCTAGAACTAGAAATACCATTTGACCCAGCTATCCCATTCCTGGGTATATACCCAAAGGATTATAAGTCATGCTGCTATAAAGGCACATGCACATGTATGTTTATTGCGGCACTATTCACAATAGCAAAGATTTGGAACCAACCCAAATGTCCATCAATGACAGACTGGATTAAGAAAATGTGGCACATATACACCATGATACTATGCAGCCATTAAAAAGGATGAGTTCATGTCCTTTGTGGGGACATGGATGCAGTTGGAAACCATCATTCTCAGCAAACTATCACAAGAACAGAAAACCAAATACCGCATGTTCTCACTCATAGGTGGGAATTGAGCAATGAGAACACTTGGACACAGGAAGGGGAACATCACACAATGGGGCCTGTTGTGGGGTGGGGGGGGGAGGAGGTATAGCATTAGGAGATATACCTAATGTAAATGACAAGTTAATGGGTGCAGCACACCAACATGGCACATGTATACATATGTAACAAACCTGCACGTT
>NW_012099377.1:24013-26744 GCF_000951045.1 Mandrillus leucophaeus | reverse complement strand
GCAGCACACCAACATGGCACATGTATACATATGTAACAAACCTGCACGTTGTGCACATGTACCCTAGAACTTAAAGTATAATAAAAATAAATAAATAAAAGCGGGAACTGGATGCTAAAGCCAATCAGGAAAGTCTCCATGCACATGGTGACAAGAAAGCCACCCCCGGCATGCTGAAAGGGGGATAGGCATAAAGAGGAAATAAACATAAACTCAGCTTAAATTGTCTTGTTTGAAATATATCAATTACCTGGCTTTCTGGTGACATGAGACTCTCCTACATTGTTGGGTTAGGGTTATTTACTGTAAAACTATAGTAAAGTTAGACACAGAACTCTGACTTTCTCTGTCCTGGAAGAAGTTTGGGCGAGCAGGGAACACGTTTTACCATTGCGTCTGCAAATTGAATTAACTTATCTCCCCGTTTCTTGTCCTCTTGCTTTTTATCGCTTATAAATGGTTGAGTGAGAAAGAGAAATGTTATTTTGCTTTCCATAAGTCTTTGAATTAGCTATCGATGGTTATGTGCTAATTATATGATAAGAGACAGTTTTCCCTTGTCCTCATAAGTTGCTGTCTTCTGCAAAGCCAAGTTTCTGCGCCTCCAGAATACATGGCACATCATTCTCTTTCTCAGAAATTGGCAGAGAACAATTAAAAGGAAAACTCAGTGGCAAGAGAAGGATGTTATATCTATGTCTTGCAGATGGATGGCTCCTAGCTCTCCTTCTGCGTCACCCTGCAAGGTGGGGCAGTGATCGTGCTTCATGCTTTCCCAATGAGGCAAGAGAGCAGAGTTCAGTAAGTGACTTGTTCTTTCAGGACATAGTGATAGTTTAGAATCTCCAGAGTCCTGGCCTATTGCTCAGCTTACTAAACCATACAAGTACATTGCTTCATCTAGGCTCCTTTAGGAGGTCCTTTATCATTCCTGAGCACATTATTTATAATGGTTGATGGGATGTTTATTGTGATCAAAGCCCCCCCGACACTTTACCCTGTAACAACCAGTGTCTACAAGCAGCTCATTCCACAACTTCTCACTTTTTTTTCTGCCAAATGTCATAAAGAAACTACTGGGTTCTGAAATTAAATAGCTTTGTTTCTTCATGGCTGGAGCTCAAATTGTCAAAGGAGGGTCTGTAAAGAAGGGCAATCTCTCAAAGCAATCCCCTTAGGTGACTTCAGTCTTCAGAAGAAAAAAAGGTAGTTATGGACTGGCTCTGATAGAAACTCCCTTGAACAGAATATGTCTCCTTGTTTCTGTCTTGACATGGCTCATGCCGAGCTAGTCTGTGCTCTTAGCAGACTGGTGCCTGGTATATCCTGATCTCCTCTGTTTCTCAAGAAACCACAAGGTAACTCCAGGTGTTAATTAGAAACGTTCAGCTGTATTATTTTTCTAGTCTCCCGTCACTCTGATGGGTCTCCCTTCCCTTTGACTCAAATGGCTATTGCTGCTGCCTGGTAGGAAAAAATGTGCAGAACTTTGTATATTAATGGACGAGTTCCATCACCTGCTCAGATCCTGCAGAGCACACTTACAACAGCACTCATATGCTCGGAGCAATATTTTCTGCCCACTGTGAAGGGTAAAAAGACAAGACTGGCTTTGTTTTTTAAAAGTGGTTTTTAAAATTATTTTTCTATAAGATATACAAATGTACCAAAGTCATCTTCATTGCAAGTAACCTAGGAAATCTCTGGACGTGTATTAAGTCCTGCCTATGTAACTTAAACTCACTATCTACTCCTTTACATCAATGCCTCTTTCCCCTGTGCCAGATCTCTGCTTCACTTCTAAATTCTGGCTTCACATGAGAGATTACTAGTAATTTGATGTTGAGTTTGATGCTGTTTAGAACACAGAAAGTAACAGGGATAAAAGAGTTGTTGATGTAGGCAAAATAAACCGGAAGAAACTAGCAAGGTGATGTGGTATGCTTTTCAAGGCTTCTCTCAGACACCTCCTTCTCTCCCCATGAAGGCCTCCGTGGTCCCATGATTCAAAATTAATCCCTTCCACTCTGCGCTCTTCCAGCATTATATTTCAGTTCCCCATGGTCCTCAGCACATTCTCTGTTGGTTCAGAAGTGTCTGTGTTCATGTCTGTGTCTCTATCTGATGGGCTCTCCTAAGTTCTAATAAGAGTGGCTAACACTTATTAGGCATGTCGTATTGACAAGGGCTTAACAAATGTGATATCACTTTATCTTTACCTAGTAAGCCTGAGGAGGAAAGTTCACTATTAATTGCATTATACAGATGCAGCAAGGAGATGGTAAATAATTTGTTCCAGTCAGATCAAAATAGATGTTGGGGCTGAATTTCACAACTCAGACAACTCCGGTTGTTGACTAGCATAGCTCATGCCCTGTGATTCGCTGCTTGGCTATTGATTAATGGATGTCCCAGGGAGTAGAGTTCACAGCATTTGGATGACCCATTTCACTTCCTGCCCCAGACTGTCAAGTTAGACTTTCAGCAAGGCTCTGAATGTGACATTTTCCTGGTTATCCTTGACTCCCTGTTAAAATTCTAGCCCTTTTGCACTCAGTTCCAGACTTTCTTTCTTTCTGTCCACCAAACGTGTCCAGCTCTTTTCTGTGATAAAGGTGATATATACATGGGAAATCTCTCTGCTTGGACTTTTTCTCTCTTTACCTGGTCCATTTTTTCCCCATTCTTGAGATCTCAGCTGAAGCTTCCTCAGGAAACCCACCGCCACCAC
>NW_012099377.1:0-23934 GCF_000951045.1 Mandrillus leucophaeus | reverse complement strand
AAAAGTTATTACAGTTAGAATTCTCCATTGTTCCATGGTCTGCCTCACTAACCTATCACAGTAAAAATGTTAAAAAGATTTGCATTGTTGTTCACATTTTCACTTGCATCACCTCTGTTGCGAAGATTTTTACTTCTAGCTTCCCCTCTCTGAATCATATTGCATATTCGTTTTCAACCACTTGTTGTCGAGTCATTTAAAAATAAATTTCATCTAAATCAGTAAACTTCAACACTTGATACATATTAGATTCACCTGGAGAGCTTTTAAAAATTCTTGTAGTTGGGTCCTACTGATCAATTAAATCGGAATCTGTTTGGGATGGGTTCCAGGTATCAGCAGTTTTTTATTCCCATAGAGGATTCTAAAGTGTGCAACAAAGGTTGAGAACTACTCACTTCAGTGGTGATTGTACCCCCATAGGGACTCTGTATGGAAACCAATGCTATTTGCCAGACGGGTGTGTGCATTTCAGAAATGCAGACAAGGTATGTGCAGTAGGAGGTAAACTATATGATTGAAGGAGCTCTTGGAAACCCCTAGCAGTGAAGGTAAGAAAGCAAAATCTTTACAAGACACCAGGGCTTCTGCTCATTTGTATTTATAATGAAACCTATTTTGCTTCTGAATCATTTGATTTGCCTCTTCTTTTGCCCCAGGCAGGTTTTTGCAAGCATTTTCAGTGAACTCAATGTGAAAAATTTGTATTGCTATCCATATGTGAGTTTCAAATATTGTAGCTCTTCAAAGATACAAGTCAACCCTCTTTTCCAGTTGGAGACTTTTTTTTCAATTGACTAAAAATTCTAATTGGAGAAAAAATATACAACTGGTAAAGAATAAATATTCATGTTTGGCTCACTCTGTAGTTTATATACAACTACCTACCTAATCTTTGCCTGTCTATCATCATTTACTTGTGGCAAATTGTGACCTGTGGATTGTTTTTGTTTCAAACTAAAGATTTTAAAGGCTTCCAGTAATGGCAAAAAGCCTGCTAAAAGCTGTTCTTATTTCAATATAATAAATCATAAATGTGTAAAGTGGATTTCCCTGGAGGTATGCATTTTAAAGTTTAAGTGGGGGGTACATATTTGGAGCGACTAATGCATCAGTACTCTGCTAGTGGAAATCACAATTAAAGAGTTTAAACAGGAGAATTTGGCTTGGGACAGGGTTTCTTAGGCAGTGGAGTGAAATAATTGAGTGGCTATGATTGAGGGAAAAGCATGATTTTTGCCTGTAGGCTTTTGATTTACAGATAGAAAATGTATTCCGAAGTTAGATGTATCATTGACTCATGGTTTTGCCATATTCAGAAAGTAGCTGATATTTGATTTGTATGAATTACATCCTTAAAATAATAGCGAGCCACATGGCTTTCAGTAAAAATGGTGACAGGAAAAAGAGAAGAGTTCCTTTGATTGCTGTGAATCTTCTGTAGAATTCAATGAGAAAGAAAGGATCATCTTCTACAAATACTGATTTCAGGCCTTTTTCTATCACTAATGTTCTATTAAGGGCCTATTTCACTAGAATATAATTTACAAATTTCAATGAAAAAAAATTCCCATTATAGAACAGAAGTTGACAGGTAACAGAATAAAAATTCACAGAGATATATGAGAAGAGGAAAATAAATCCTTGGGAGTCCAGAAGCAGATTTAAGATTTCTGTAATGTTGTTATTCTGAAAGTGTTTCTGTGACCATGGAGGCTGGAATTTAACTTATGTCTTTGCATTATCCTTTAAAATGCTGATACTTATAAATGTGCTTACCAAATAGTAGGTGCTCAGTAAAGAATACTTCAATCTGAAGATGTAGAGAACTAAGGTGACATTCAGCCTGATTTATCCTGTAGGGTTTCATCACATTTGTTGTCTTGAGTAATTATACCCCCTTTAACTTTAAAAAAATCCCAGTAGGTTGATAATTTATATGGTTACTTTTCTTAGAAGCAGTGAGTGATACCTCTCAAGGTTCAGTTACCTGAGATGCAAGTTGATTAGACAGATCTTGAAATCTGAAAATGATCCTTGATTTGGACTGGAGTGTCATCCCCAAGTCTGAGGCTGTCCACAGATTCCCAGTGCTGAGAAATGATAAATGAGTCTCTTGTAAGTAGCCAGCAGGCCTCCACAGGGAGGTCCAGAACCAGACATACTTAGCAGCTTCATTAATGACCTGGAAGAGCTGTAATAAGCAGCTTGCTAATGAAACCTGCAGATGACACTGAATTCTAAATTCTTAGGTGTGGGTAGCAGCAACTGAAGCATGAATAACAAAAGATCCAAGGCTAGACTGAGGCTAGACTGTAAAAGTCCATTTAGGGTGACTTTGTAAAGCAGTTCTGTGCAACACCAGTAGTCCATAAGACCAAGATAGGGTAGGACACAAGAGATGATTTATGTCACTGAAAAGTCTGTGCCAACAATTTTCTTGGTCCCTAAGTCAGGAAGAGGATATCGGCAAGGTACGATTAGAATCGAAAAAGTTGGGTTCAAATACCAGCCCTTTCATGAATTAACATGTCTGAAGCAACTCACTGCATCTCTGGAATTCTTGGTTTCATTTCATAAATGTTAAATTATTAATGTATCTGAAAATGCTTGGCACAGACTTGCAACCCAGTATGAATTAGTTCAATCTTATTTTAAGAGCAGCATCGTAACACCAAAAATCATGCTACCACTCTGACAAGAGTCCATGAATCTCCAGGGCTTATACAAATGGTCTTCAAAAGATCCATGAACCCTCTGCGATAATATACTAAATACTTAGTGTGTGCCTAGAAGCATGGATGGGCGTTTTTCCTGAGAAAGTGGCTAAACTTTCTTCATATATCCATTGATGTTGACAACTAGAAACATGTTAAGAACCTCTGCACTGGATTGTAAACATCTTTCAAGTTCCAATTCAATATTCTAGACACATACTGAGCTTTCTGTACTATGGACTTGACAAAATGACTCTCAACTCAGAGCCTGGACAATTGCTCATCTACTACATATTTTTATGGCTGGTAAGATTTCAGCTCTTTGGAAAGATCTAAAGTATTACATCAACTTTAGGCACTCTCTATCCCAGTGCCTTGTTTTCTTATCCTGATAGCACATGGCTATCTGAAATTTGAAATGTTCTCATTTGTTGTTTCTATTTACTTGTGTGCTGCCATCCACTAAACTATAAGCTCCTTGAGAACAATATTCTAGACTTTCTTGCTTACTGCTATATGCCTAATACTTAAAAGAGTGCCTGATCCATTGTAGGTGCTCAATTTTTAATTGTTGAAGGAAGGGAGGGAAGGAAGGAGGGAGAGAAAAAGGAAGGAAAGAAGGAAGAAAGGAACTTCATGTCACACAGAACCTGGCTCATACTATATATTAAAGGATTTAATGAATAAAAGACTGAAAGGATATATGAATGAATAAGGAAGACTCATCTAGATTGTTGTAAAGATGTGGAGGGGGGGATGATGCCTGAGCAATGGGAAAATTCAGCCCGCTCTTCTTTGACACAGTAGAGAGCTTCACTCTCTAGCCTGCAAAACCATATATATACTTAAGAAGTTCTGATTGATACTTTTGGTTCTAAAAAGAAAATGGACTGAAGTGTCCATTGATCCATTTCTTGGAAGTACACAGGAGCTTTGGTTCAACTGCTGACAAGATGGACTTCTGGCATATTAAATTCTAAAAAGAATTCTGTTTTGAGGAGAGGTGCCACTAAAGCCATTTTGTGCCTACTTTTAGCAGGACTAGAAGGTTCTGGAAATAAAGCCTAAATAGAGTGCCATTATTCTCGCTGGGGTTTCTATTGCGGTGTTCTACAATCAAAATACATCCTTCAGAATCAGAAAGCAATGTCTTAGATTCTTCTCACAGAAGTCAACTGCTTCTGATTGTGGAAAAGGAATTTTCCTTATGTCTGAAGCATTCTTTGATTGATTCATTTCTCACGTGTGATTTTTCTCTGTCAAGTGTTTAAAAGTGACCATTTTCTGTAAAAACCTGTCAGCCCTAGATAGTTAAGTTGCAGGAAAAAAAAAAGAGACAGAGAGAGAGAGAAAAAGAAATCTAACCGTTATATGTAAGCATCAGCTATTAAACTGAATCCGCTAATACCTAAGATTCAGAAATACAACTAACAAATATATCTGTTTTGACTGACTCTCCCCCTTAGGCTAATTTTTAAAGTTAAGGGTTAAGGTTTCTGATTGATTAGACCTTTTCTCACAGGGTCATGTTTTAGTGGGCCAGATTCCTTGAAACACTTGGGATATGCGTGTACAGTTGTGGAAAAACTAATTTTATACACTGGTCTCCCTCATTAAATGGGCTTGAAACCAAAATTCTAAGCTGAGATATATTACATTTTGTTTATTGATTATTCTCTCTTCACACAAGACATTAGCCAAAGGTGGAATTTTGGTAGCGTTGTACTTATACCCAAGACACCAGGAAAATTTTTATTCCTAAAAATCCAAATTCATCTTTAGCGTCTTGTAATTTTTACTGCATAATTAACAATAATGTTTGACACTGTCATCCACTTGACAGAATCTAATTTGGAGCATCTGGTGTTATTTAGCCAAGAGCCTAGTTCTGTTCTCCCAGTACAAAAGGGTTCTGATTAATTAATCATTGCCCAAACCTGAATAATACATTAAAGATAAACTTCAATGCTAAGTGAAAAACAAAAGGGAAAGTTCTCTTATTTAAAGAAGCTGGAGTTTCCTAGTAATAGAAATGTAACAATGAGTAAGTTTTAGCACTTAAACTTGTGACAGGCCTCAACCCAAGCATGTAGCAGACAAAATATTTTCTTAGATGGCTGAAATTTTGGGTTCAGCCAGCAGAGCTCACCACTTGCCCTGGGGTGTATATCGTCTGCTTCTCTCTCAGACACACTCTTTTGCCCTTGATGTGTTGCTATTCTCCTTTTAAAGGGTCCTTAGTATGGGTTTCCGAAACACACAGTTACTGCTACTGTCATTAAACATGGCCTTAGTGTCATGTGACTGTGTCAAAATAACTCCTTCATAAAAGCCATCCTTCTGTTTCTGGTTCTGTCCCTTCTATGGTTTTTTCTTTGGGCTGAATACAGATTGCTTTTTTACTTCATCCCAAAAATGTTGTCACTTACGATGTGAATGGGTGTGAAAAGTTACACTTAAGGTAAGCTTCCATAGAAGAGATAGCTCAACTCTGAAGGTCATGAGATATTTTCCATCTTCACATACTCCATAAAATATTTATTTATAAGTACTTATTAGATATTATTAACTAATTCATTGAAAAATATTTACTTTGCAAATATCACATCCCTGGAAAGTTCTAGGCATTGGGGCTACAGCAGTGAACAAAACAATGTCCTCCTACTTTCATGGAACTAATACCCTAATTGAAAGACAAATTAACAAATGAATGTAGAGTATAGGATTTAAAGTAGTGTTAAGTACCATAACGAAAAATGAGGCAAAGTGAGTAGAAAGACAGTGAGATGATATGCTAAGGTAATTTATGTTGTTACAAAGACCTTGTCAGGCATTACTGAGCACCGCTTATATGTAGTGCTGTATACTACAGCTCACTCTCTGTAATGCACTTTCTTTCAGTCCGATAATCAAGATAGAAAATACCTAATCCTAAATAAAATACAATGTCAAAATGATTGAGGCAATAAGAAAAGTACAAAACAGTATCAAAAGACTTAGAAAGAAGGAAAGACCCCATCCAGGTAGCCAGAGAGTAAAGGCTTTTTGTTATTGTTATTGTTGTTGTTGGAGACATGGTCTCATTCTGTCGCCTAAGAGTGCAGTGGCATGATCGCAGCTCGGCTCACTGCAGCCTTGACTTTGTGGGCTCAGGTGATCCTCCCACCTCTGCCTCCTGAGTAGCTGGGACTACAGACATGCGCCACTACACCTGGTTATTTTTTGTATTTTTTTAAGAGACAGGGTTTCTCCACATTGCCCAGACTGGTCTTGAACTCCTGAGTTTAGGCAATCTGCCCGCCTCTGCCTCCCAAAGTGCTGGGATTATAGGTGTGAGCCAGCGCACCTGGCAAGTGTCCTAAACAGGGGCATGAGAGATGGGCTTGGGTAAAGATGGGACTCCATTCTTAGGGAACAACTGGCGCAAGGACATAACATTGGGAAAATATTGGCAATGCATGGCAGTAACAAATGGTCCATTTTGGCTAGCATGCAGTAAAAGCAGGATACTATTGAGAGAACAGAGTGTGAAGTTACCTTGTAGCCAAGTGTTGAAGGGCTTTGAATGCCAAAGTGAGAAGTTTGAATATAAGAGCAACTTTAACAAAAATATGTAAAGTACTTTTTCTGATAATCAGAACCCATTTTCATTACGTAAAATAGATACCATACCTAATAATACGATTTCTGGTAGAAAAGTGAGTTAAAGCTACAGTAACAAAATAATAACCTATCAGGGCTGTATAGACAATCTTAAAGTGGAAAGGGTTGCACAATGTCATGTGGGCTTATGGGCATCCACTATGGTAGTTTTGTTTTTAATGATTTATTCTACTGACACCTGGACTTTATCTAAAATAAAACAGAATGCTGGCTGGGCATGGTGGCTCATGCCTGGAATCCCAGCACTTTGGGAGGCTGAGGTGGGCAGATCACTTGAGGTCAGGAGTTCAAGACCAGGCTGGCCAACATGGTGAAACCCTGTCTCTACTAAAAGTACAAAAATTAGCCAGGTGTGGTGGTGCATACCTGTAATCCCAGCTACCTGGGAGGCTGAGGAGGAGAATGGCTTGAACCCGGGAGGCAGAGGTTGTGCTGAGCTGAGATGGTGCCAGTGCACTCTGGCCTGGACAATAGAGCGAGACTGTATCTCAAAAAATAAATAAATAAAATAAAATACAACAAAGCAAAACAGAATGTCAGATGATCCTTTCCTGGAAACTTTATGAAATCCAAATATGTAGCCACCATCATGATAGAGGGACTGTTTATGAAATATCGAGCCTTCTTTGCTTTATGCTGTTTCATGCCTTCTACTTTAACTGGTAGACCCAGAGTGTTTTGGGTCCTCATGAGAGGCTCATCCTAATTCAAGATTGCATTTTTCTGGGAGGTGTTTAGATTTCAGCAACTAACACAGGAATTTAGAAAGCCAAATAATCTCTTGTTTGGAATCAAAGCCCTTCCTCCTTTCAGATTCTTTGCTTCCTGTTTATATCAAAAATATGCTTCTTTTCCCACCCTCTGACATACATGGGGCTCATGTCACTGCCCAATGTGTAAAGAGTTTTTAAACGTCTGCATTTTCTCACCCATCCGTTCTGGGTTGTCTGTTGATTTGTGTAGACCTTAGACACTTTTGCTTTTGAGGTCTCTTTATCCATAAAAATGTATTTTGATTATATTTATATAGATATATTTTTAGTAGTATAGAAATATATATTAAATATATTTATCGATAAACATAAATATGTTAAATATGTTTATCGATAAATATATTAATGTGGCCAGATGCAGTCGCTCATGCCTGTAATCTCAGTACTTTTAGAGGCCAAGGCAGGAGGATTGCTTGAGGCCAGGAGTTCAAGACCAACCTGTGCAAAATAATGAGTCAAAAAACTTAAACATTAGCCAGCTGGCCAGGCATGGTGGCTCACACCTGTAACTCCAGCACTCTGGGAGGCCGAGTTGGGAAGATCACAAATTCAAGAGATCGAGACCATCTGGCCAACATGGTGAAACCCTGTCTCTACTAAAAATACAAAAATTAGCTGGATGTGGTGGCACATGCCTGTAGTCCCAGCTACTCAGGACACTGAGACAAGAGAATCACTTGAACCTGGGAGGCAGAGGTTGCAGTGAGCTGAGATCACACCACTGCACTCCAGCCTAATGACAGAGCAAGACTCCGTCTCAAAAAAAAAAAAAATTAGCCAGGGATGGTGGCAACCACCTGTAGTCCCACCTACTCGGGAAACTGAGGTGGGAAGAATTGCTTAAGTTCAGGAGTTCAAAGTTGTAGTGAGCTGTTATCATGTCACTGTATTCCAGCCTGGGTGACAGAGTAAGACCGCAACTGGAAAAAAAAAAAAAAAAAAGAAGATATATATACACAGAATACACACACACACACACACACACACACACACACACGCATATATATACATGTTATTTGTTTAAACATTTTTCTCAAAAGTTTTTTTCCTGACTTTAAAATAAATTAAAACATTGGCATGGCCCCTTAAAACTATTGTGTGTCTTAGGCATTCTGAAAACTCTGCCTAATGGGTAGGTTGACCCTTTTCCCTTTCTGTGGAGAATTGGTGATGAGCTGAATTGAAAACCAGAATGCATGGCTGGGCCCAAGTTGTCCATGCCCTATAACACTCTACAAATATGAAGTTCAAGTCAGATATTACACACCCTGAAAAGACCTCCCAGTTGCACAGTAGGAACATTGGGAAAGGTCAGATTCATTTTACTGACCTTTTCATTCTGGTCAATATTGGCAGCTGCAATTTCCTATTTGCAGCAAATTTAGGAAAAGTATGGACCTCAGAGTACTTACATGAAAACCACCAGGGTTCATTAAAATTCAGCTTCCTAGGACCCTTATAATGAAATCAAGTATTTTGAATCAGAATCTCAGTGTTTGATGTATGTAAATCTTATGCATACTTAAGCTTATAGCCATTGTCCTAAAACAAAAATCTGATTGGATTGCTCCCCTTTAGCAGTTCCCCATTGCAGAATAAAGCCCAACTCTGGCATTGATGGTCCTTCATAATACGGTCCTGGTCTCTCAAGGCCTGATACCCCAGACTGAAGGATCTGAACTTACTCAAATGCTCATCCTTCTCTTTTGGCCTAAACTCCCGATCTTTCAGGGCACTATCAGTTTCATACGCCTTATATCAAATGCCATCCATCTCCTGCAGCGTGTGTTAGCCCTTCGATATAAAACTGACCCCCTTTCCATCTATCTGATACAGCACCTATAATACATCATTGCATTTGTTTAGCTGTCACTTTTTTTTTTTTTGAGACACAGTCTCGCTCTGTCTCCCAGGCTGGAATGCAGTGGCGCCATCTTGGCTCACTGCAACCTCCACCTCCTGGCTTCATGCCGTTCTCCTGCCTCAGCCTCCCAAGTCGCTGGGACTACAGATGCCCGCCACAACACCCGGCTAATTTTTTGTATTTTCAGTAGAGACGGGGTTTCACCATATTAGCCAGTCTGTTCTCGAACTCCTGACCTTGTGATCCACTCGCTGCAAAAAAAGCTGACTTTTTTTTTTTTTACAAATCAAAATAATCATTTTTTAAATGCAGGACCTATTTCTTATTTATTTGTTTATTTCATAAATTACAATGCTTGTTTTTTAAAATTAGGCCACATTTCTTATTTATTTGTGAGTTTTCTTTTGTGAGGGAAAGCATGTGTGTGTGTTTATCTATTGATGTGTTTATGTATGTATGTATGTATGTATGTATTTATTTTTTGAAACAGAGTCTCGCTCTGTCGTCCAGGCTGGAGTGCAGTGGCGCAATCTTGGTTCACTGCAAGCTCTGCCTCCCGGGTTCACGCCATTCTCCTGCCTCAGCTTCCTGAGTAGCTGGGACTACAGGCACCTGTCATGCTGGCTAATTTTTTGTATAGTAGAGATGGGGTTTCACCGTATTAGCCAGGATGGTCTTGATCTCCCAACCTCGTGATCCACCCACCTCGGCCTCCCAAAGTGCTGGGATCACAGGTGTGAGCCACCGCGCCCGGCCCTATGTATTTATTTATATTTTGAATCCTTAAGGCTAAACACAGAATTTGGCCAGTGTTAGTCATGCAGGATATCTTGACTTCTTTCTTTTCTTTTTCCTTGTTTTATTGTTTAATGAGGAGATGACTAGGTATTTATTTGGTTAGATAAGGTTGAGATTGAGAATCAGGGTGAAGATCACCAGAAAAATATTGAAAACAAATGGTTAAAAAGAAAGATCTCCTGATGTCATTATACATAGTTCTCCATCGCAGGCTTTTGTTGTTGTTTCCAGCAGGATAAAGAAGAGAAAAATTAGAAAAGAATTGACATTGATGGTTGTAGGCGACCTGTTGTTCGTGTGAACAAGAACGGAAACAAGAATGGGAATACCCGCAAGGAAAGTCAAACCCCGCCAGGAGAATATCAGTGTGGACAAGCTGTGGAAGTCCTCCTTGTATGGAACATTACCAAAGACCTAGACGTGAAGTGAGCAGGGCTTTTGAAAAGATGATTTGGTTCAATTCAATGACTATTTATTGAACATAGACACGGATCTTCCTTTATGAAGCTTTTTATCTTAGTGGGGTAGACAGGCATTAATCATGAAATCCCACAATTAAACACTCCATTGCCAACTTTAGTAGGTATCATAGACAGTTTCCTGTGGAAGGGCTGGCAGAAGGGGCTGGTGGTGGTGAAACGTGAGGCTGAAGGGATAGGACAGGGCCAGATTGTGTCAGGGAGGAGAGTGGCTTGGGGGCCACGATGACCTTGAACAGCTGAAGACAATGGAGAAATTAGACACTTAGCAAGCTTGACAGGAAGGGAAGGAGCCCACCACAATGAGTACCAAGACTCGTTAACTTGTTAAATAATGTTAAAGAAAATCAGAAAACCTGTATTGCTTTGTTTGCTGGAGAGCTGTTCTTCCTGAAACTCAGTGCGGTTATTGTGTGTTTCCCTTATGTCTCCATGAAAAGAGCATCGTTTTGTCTGGCAAGGGAGAACATGAATCATTCAATTGGCAGAATCAGCATTGTAAGACTTACCTTCCAACATAAAACCTGCAGGTTGAATGAAAACCCGTGACGGAAAAGTCTTGTTAAAATTCCCATTGCTGCGTCCTCCTCTCTGAAGACATGGGGTAAACGGGGGTTTTCTTTTTCCTTAGATGCTTTCCAGTTTTTTACCCAGCCTAGATCTTAATGACTGAGGATCCAGAGAGAGATCTTAACATTTCCCTGGAAATAGTTTCTTACGTTTAAAAGGTTTGTCTTACAGAATTCTCTTTTATTATTTTTTCCTTCTGACAAATTTTTTTAGCTTAATTTAATAGTGTGTTTGAAGGGTGACAGAGCATGAAAAAGAATGAATTAGAAGCCTGGGATCTTTGGGATAAATTGAGAAATCTAGTTTAAATATCTTAACAAATAAATTTATTCTTGGGATAGCCACAGAAGCTCCAATGTGGCCTTCTTGCCCATAAAACTGTGTCGGTGTTTAACAGTTCACTTCTGGCCAGGCGTGGTGGCTCACACCTGTAATCCCAGCACATTGGGAGGCTGAAGCAGGTGGATCACTTAAGGTCAGGAGTTCCAGACCAGCCTGGTCAACATGGTGAAACCTCATCTCTACTAAAAATACAAACATTAGCCAGGTGTGGTGGCAGACACCTGCAATCCCAGCTACTTGGGAGGCTGAGGCAGGAGAATTGCTAGAATCCAGGAGGCGGAGGTTGCAGTGAGCTGAGATTGCACCTCTGCACTCCAGCCTTGGCAACAAGAGGAAACTCTGTCTGGAAAAAAAAAAAAAAAAAAGTTCACTTCCCCGCTGGTAAAATGGAAGCCTGAGCTAAATCAGGGGTTCCCTGTACACAGCATGAGAACCACTCCTCTATTTTTCCATGTGAAAGGAAGATACTGCCCATCTGTCACAACACATTCATGTGGAAGTAGGATGGCCTTAAAAAGTAGTCACCACCCAACAGATCCGAGTTAGCATAAGAGAGACAACTTATTTACCAGCCTGATTCTAGATGCTCTCCAAAGATCTTTATAACTCCAGATGATGTGACTCTCTTTGAGATTTCTGTTTTAGAATTTGGTAAATGCTGGGCCCTTTCCTGCCAGGGTAGAGCTATTCATTGTTATTACTGTCGTTCCATAGTTCTTGTTTTTGTTAAGCTGCTGGATAATTCCACAATGCCAGAAATGATTACACCGGACTCACAGAATGAAATTGATAGATACAAGTTCTAAATCACAACAGGAGATGCGTGGCCGTCTGATTTGTCATCACCTTTTATTTACTCTGATTATTTCAAGCATAATTACAGGAGACGTGCTTAAGAGTTTCCTGTACTTTAGGATTGACAGCACTGTGTTGAAGGCTACCATCTCTTTGCTTAAAATAGTGCATTTTAAGGTTAATGAAATCTTTTATTATGGACTCAGATTTGAAACTGGAACAAGAATTTTTAATTTAAGAAAGATTTGCATTTTTCCAAAATGCCTTAAGCGCTGTGCTTTTCATGTTATCAAAGCCTAAACGATCGATAGGGAACATATTATTATTCTCATTTGGGATAAAGAAATCGAGGCACTTTAACACTAATTGCTTTGTCTAGGAAACAGAGACACATGATCTGAAAGCCTTGTTTGAAACGTAGTGCCTTAGCCCCTCCGTCGGACCAATCTAAGGGTTCTGAGGTCTGTGTTCTCACTTCCTCACCTTTCGCTAGATAGCTGGATTTACATACTGGGCTTCTATATAAAATTCTATTGAATATAGGAACAAAAATGTTTAAAAACCATGGGTGTAGGGGAAGGAAAAGAAGCTGGGAGTTTGAGTGTATTTCAATTGCAAGTTAAAAATCACGTGTGGGACTAAAACTGACTCCATAACTAGAGGAATTATTGCTCCTGTAACTAATATGTCAAGCTGACAGACCTAGCTTCAGGCCCCCTTGGATCCTAATGCTGAAGTTATCAGAAATCTCCTTTCTCAATTTTCTTTCTTTTTTTTTCAAATCCCCTTTAGAAGTTGTCCTTTCTTGCTTTTCAACTCAACGTTTATCTAAATATATTTCATTCTTGGCCAAGACGTTTCAGAAAGTGGCAGAGATAGACAACATCATGAAATGCTTACCTGCGGCAGCAAGAGAGCCCCTGTTTCCAATGTGCTGTCCTGGGTAAATCACTCTGTGGGAATATATGTGGTAAAATACATTGTATTTTACTGTTTTTTTCCCCTAAATTCAAATTATTTCCTATTACACATTTGTTCTGAACTTGTATTTTTCTTCCTGCTTAGCGATAATACATCTTAGAGATTTTCGTATGTGTCAATATGTGTAAATCTACCTTATTCTTATTGCATAGTATTACATTGTACAGATAAAATATTATTTAATGATTTTGCCAATAATGGGCATTTAAGTTGTTTGAGGATTTTGTTGTTGTTGTTGTTGTTGTGTTGTAGCAAACAATGTATTCTATTAACGGCCTTTTACATGCTCCTTGGACTGTGTATGAGATTCTTACTCTAGGATAGATACCAGGAGATAGATTTGCTGGGTTAAAAGGTTTTGGCATTTCCAACACTGGTAAATACCATCTAACTTTCAGAGAGTTTCACCAGTCTCATTAGGTTTTTAAATGCTAATGATGCTACTGCTGCTACCAAATCCTTTTGGCTGCTCTGCCAGTTACTATGCTAAGTGTTCTATCTACATCATCTTATGTAATCCTTACAACAACCCTAATCAGGTTTCTTTATGAGATACATGCTGATATTATCATGATCATTTTGCAGAAGGGGACATTGAGGCTTAGAGAGTTCTTGTCACTGGCCTAAATTCAGAAAGGTGCTTTTCTTGTCTTTATAAACTAAAGATTGGCTTTACATACTAAAGTTAGAGGGTATTTTACTTGTGACATCCCAGCTGCTCAGTGAAGAAATTTGTCCTTGAGTCTTGGGCCAAATATGATTAAGGGGTGAGTTCACAAATGTTCTGTCCCTGGGTTCTGGATATGTGATTTGGATTGCATATAGTATTTCTGCAGTTATTAGCTGGCATAATTAAATGTGGAGTGCAACCCAAAGTCAATAAGAGAAAATTGCTGCTAAAGTTCCTACTGATCTGAGCATAAGACCCCAGAGAAAATTAACATGACAAGGAGAAAACTGAAAAAGCCCCCAAAACCCTGGGTCATTAGTTAAAGTAACACTCGTATCGTAGAGTAGGGTGTTTCTCTTTGGAGTCATTGGCTATTGTGTAGCATGGTTAGTGTGGTGATAGCAGTGACTTGGGAATCCTGGAAGGATATAAATGTTATCACTTTGCCACTGGCTTAATAGGTTTAGTGGTTACTTGTTTATATTTATTAGAGATGGGGTTTCACCCTGTCACCCAGGCTAGACTGCAGTGTTGTGATTCTGCCTCATGGCAGCCTCAACTCCTGGACTTAAGCAGGAGCCTAGCTAATTTTTTCTTTTTAGGTAGAAATGGGGCCTCACTACATTGCCCAGACTGGTCTTGGACTCCTGGCCTCAAGTGATCCTCCCACCTCAGCCTCCCAAAGTGTTGAGATTATAGACGTGAGCCACTGTTCTGGGGCCTTAGTTGTTAGTAAGTAGCCTCATTTTACTATATCCTGTGAAGAAATGTGTTTATTTAACTTTCAGTTATTGTGGTCAGATGTCTAGTTCTATTTGACATAGATTGCAGTGGTGGAAGATGTCTAGTCTCTTTAAAAAACAGATCAGCTGCTGAGCTCTTAGGAGGTGGTTAATTGGTGACTGTTGAGACTGAGAGGCCCCCCATTCCTTCCAGCTGAACCCGCTGGGGAGCCAGAGAGGAAAGAAGGATGCTTCTTCCTGCTGCTTTTCCAGAAAGATTGGGCTGAGCTCAGTTATTCTGAGAAGCAGGAAAGAATCAGACCAGACATTTAAGTGACTTTGGCTCATGCTAAAGAATATTAAAATATTCTTGGCACATTTACATTTTAGAAGTTTCTACAGGACAAACAAGAGGACAGCATTATATAGGGCCAGAATTTTCAGTTAGTTTGGCATACTTTCAGAAGTTTGTCATTTTTTTTTTTTTTTTGAGTCTCGCTCTGTTGCCCAGGCTGGAGTGCAGTAGCACCATCTAGGCTCACTGCAAACTCTGCCTCCCCAGTTCATGCCTCAGCCTCCCAAGCAGCTGGGATTACAGGCACCCGCCACCATGCCTGGCTAATTTTTTGTATTTTTAGTAGAGACGGGGTTTCACCTTGTTAGCCAGGATGGTCTCGATCTCCTGACCTTGTGATCCGCCCACTTCGACCTCCCAAAGTGCTGGGAAACAGTCGTGATTTCTTTTTTCTTTTTGTTTACCTGGAACAAAGAAAGTGATCCTTTTTTTATTTTACACTTTTTAGATTACGTTCATATTATTTAGCTTAATTGTGCTTAGTAGTTTGTTTATGTTTTGCTTTGTAAATGACTCCTCTTTATTTTGCATTAACTCTAAAGGCGTTTCCTTGGCATTTTTATTAGCATTCAGGATTGAAAGACTGTCATGCCTTAAGCTTTGGTTAAAGTTCAGTTTTGGTAACTTTATTCTGTTAGTCTCCAAAAAATAACTAATTGTTGCTGACCTATAAGCAGGGATTAAAAGACAGAGTATAATATTGAATATTAAATGTGTATTATCTCATTTAATCTTCACTACCTCCCCCCCGTGGTGGGGTGGGGGTGGGGTGGACGGTGTCTACTTTCCTCTTTATCCCCATTTTACCAGTTTAAAACAAAGAGAATTTAAGCAGTTTGCCTGAGACCACATAGCTACTAGGCAGCTGATTCAGAGCTGGAAGTCACCTCTGTCTGATTTTAGACTCCTGTACATTACATGGCTAAGTGCTTGCTTGCTTTTCCTTCTCAGCTTCTTCTCCCTACATTTTTTCCTACACGTTTTCTACAGCTGTAGGAGAAATTTGTTTTTCTTTTCCTTTTTGTTTTCCCCATCTAGGGAAGCTTATGAAGTTTCAATTCAGACTTTGATGAATCTCCCCGTTTTTCCTCTATAGCTTTGTTTGGTAACACCTGGCTGTAAATAACTAAATGGAGAAATTAAAAACAAATAAAGGGCCGGGTGCAGTGGCTCACGCCTGTAATCCTAGCACACTGGGAGGCTGAGGCGGGTGGGTCACCTGAGGCTGGGAGTTTGCGACCAGCCTAACATGGTGAAACCCCGTCTCTACTAAAAATACAAAAATTAGCAGGGCCTGGTGGTGCACGCCTGTAATCCCAGCTACTCAGAGGGCTGAGGCACAAGAATCGCTTGAACCCGGGAGGCAGAGGCTGCAATGAGCCAAGATCATGCCACTACACTCCAGCCTGGGCAACAGAGTGAGTCCTTGTCTGAAAATAAATAAATAAAAATCAATAAAGTGACCTCAAAACAAAGCACATAGAAAGTTTCTCCCTTTGAAATTTGGTTTGGCTCTTAATGAGCAAGTTTCTCCTATTAGCCTCTCTAGCTGAAGCAACTGGGACTAATGATCCTTTTCTGGTGTTTACCTCAAAGGGATATTATAAGAATTGGATGAGTCATTTGCAAGAAAAACAATATAATGTTCATTGTTCTGAAAATTGCACCAAGTTTCTCCATGATTTTGCCTGAAACTTATTTTATATGAGAAAGATGCTGGGTTTCCCCACTCCCACAGCTCATTTATAAAATGTGCCAATATTTATTCAAGTTTCTTTGAGTCCGGGAGCCACATAGAAATGCAAACATATTATGGTTGTTTGATTCTTATTGAGCTATCAGGGCTGTATGCAGTTCTGAAATGAGTACATTGGCCTATTGCTTCTCCCCAGGAGCTTGCGGTAGCCTGCCCTCACGCACTTCACAGCCAGTTACATAACTTGTGTAACCATGGAAGCATCTCACCATCACTGAGCCTTTTGGTAGACTGACTTCATATATTTGGTTCCTAATGTTTTGTTTTGTTTCTTGAGACAGTCTCAGTCTGTTGCCCAGGCTGGAGTGCAGTGGCACAATCTCAACTCACTGCAACCTCTGCCTCCCAGGTTAAAGCAATTCTCCCGCCTTAACTTCTTGAATAGCTGGGATTACAGGTGTGTTCCACTGCGCCCAGCTAATTTTTATATTTTTAATAGAGTAGGGGTTTCACCATGTTGGCCAGACTGGTCTCAAACTCCCGACCTCAAATGATCCACCTGTCTCGGCCTCCCAAAGTGTTGCAATTACAGGCGTGAGCCACCGCGCCCAGCCTGGTTCCTAATTTAAAACATAAATGATCACATAGAAAACCAGCAAGAATGGAGGCTTCTTTATAAATAGAAGCCTGAACGATAAGGAGGATGATTATAGCACTCAATTAAATGTTTCAGAATTTGGCATTTTCTTAACCACGAGATTTCCTTCACTCAAATGAGAGTTGGGTGGTGGTCGGGGTACAGATATTTTCACAGAGCATATTCATGAGATGCAGGATGAGAAGGAGGCGCTGCTTAAAGAGGTCTCAGTGCTTTGGATCTCAGGTAGTAGCTATCAGGTATAGCTCTCACGTGTTGAAATCTCCATTAAGAACAGTCCCATGGAGCCAGCTCAGGGAGATGCAATGACTCTGAGCCAGTCAACCCAAATAGCTTGATGAGGTCACCTCTGGGCTTGGTGGGCAGAGGACTTAAGTTCACTTATGCCAGTGTCATCAGCTCTCTCCTCAATGTATTATAGGTCTGTATTATATGTGTCTGGGAACATAGAGAATACTGGCACTGGTTCAAGTCTCCTCATTTCTACCTCATGAATGCAATTGTCTCTCAGTATCCCTGAGAGATTGGTTCCTGGACTCCATGAATACCAAAATCTGCAGATGCTCAAGTCCTTATATAAATGCTGTACTATTTGCGTAAAACCTACGCACATTACATCAAATTATCTGTAGATTACTTAGAATGCCTACTACAATGTAAATTCTATGACAATAGTTGTTATACTATTTTTATTCATATTTTTATTGCTGTATCAAAATGAAAGGATCTAATAATTCAGCATTTCTTTCTTATGACCAAAGTATTAAGTATTAAACATTTCCCTCTTCATGCAGGCTAGATTAAATGAAACTATACATACAGATGGGCTTTTAATTTCACTCTACTTCTAGCAAATATAACGTTACGGGATACTGGAAATATGTAGGCTCAAGAATCACACTGTCTGGGTTCAAATCCTGATTCTGCACTTATAAGCAATATATGTATTATTTACAAACTATATATTATATATAATATATGTTATAAACACATATATATTTTATATATTGTTTGTAATATATAATATTGAGACATAAAATGAGAGATCTATACTTATAAGGTTGATTTCATAGGATATTTGTGAGGATTAAAGGAGACCAACCAAGTAAAGCACTTAAGAGTGTAAGTATTCTAGAAGTGCTGTCCCTTTACCTATTAATCTGTTCTAAAACACATTAGTGATTTAATGATCCTCAAATGTGAAATAGCTTTTAAGGGAGATATGAGCTTTTCCATTGATAGGCAAGGCAAGTTAGAAGAGGAAAAGCCCAAATTGTAGGTGATGTTTGCAATCAACCAGTGAGCCCTGTGCCTCATCTGTAGAAAATCTGATTGACCGTGGAGCTCCAGATGATTTAACACTATGCATAGTTCCCTGATTAACTTTTAATCTATTACTAATGATAAATATGAGATTCTTTTTCTCTCCATTCTGCAAAAGCATGGTTCTGCTGGTATGGTGTTGCTTGAATGGTAGGGCTCTAAGCTGCTGGGTTCAGGTGAAGGTACTCTCATTTAATCATGTAATGGGAAGAGACATTCTTGATGAGAAGCACAGCACCTGACTCACTATGCTTTCCTCCAAAGAGAACCATGCATAATGTTACGTGTGAAGTTTTAGTGTTTTTTTGTTTTGTTTTGTTTTGTTTTTTGACGATTCACTGGACCAAATGCTCTAAGTTGCCTTAGAAAAACGCTGGCTCACAATGTAAGTCTCCACATCTAAAAAGATGTCAGGGGCCTGGAAATCATCTGGATCTGGGTCAGTGTATTCCATCTAATCTAGAAATTGCTTGGGATTAAAAAGAAAAAAGGTGGTAATGAATATACTAAGCTTTTTAAATGTTACAGATGCCCAATTAAAATTGTACATGCGTTTGTGTTCTTGATTATACAGAATAGTGAAGTCATTCCAGCTTTTAGATATATTTCTTCAGCTGGATGATGATTACATTGATTATATCACCATGATCCAGAGATCAGGTTAGCATTCTTGTATAATTTAGTTAAAAATGAGTGAATAGATTAAATTATTTTATATTTGAGTACAAAAATTAAACATGCTGTTTATGGGGAAAACTTGTAAAAGGAGTTCTGATGGAAAAGGCTGGGAGTCAATGTCCCACTAACTCATCCTGCTGGGGGAGATGGTTCTTTCATTCTTTAGGTTTTAGATGGAGCTGCAGAGAGGCTTTGTTTCTTTTATGAACATTGTTTTTTTTGTTTTTTTTGTTTTTTTTGAGATGGAGTTTCACTCATGTTTCCCAGGCTGGAGTGCAATGGCGAGATCTCAGCTCAGTGCAATTTGTGCCTCCCGGGTTCAAGCAATTCTCCTGCCTCAGCCTCCCAAGTAGCTGGAATGACAGGCTCCTGCCACCACACCGGGCTAATTTTTGTATTTTTAATAGAGACGGGGTTTCACCATGTTGGCCAGGCTGGTTTCAAACTCCTGGCCTCAGGTGATCTGCCCGCCTTGGCCTCCCGAAGTGCTGGGATTACAGGTGTGAGCCACGACGCCCGGCCTATTAGTGTTATTTTTAATTGATGTATAAAACAAAGAAAGGTGGAAAGCGCACAAATGCCTCTCATCCACACTTCCCTGATGAAGCAGTGTGTGTGCTCCTGACTCTGGGCTCTTTTCTGATACTTGGAGCATGGTCAACTGTATTGACTTGCTAGCCTGCAGCTCCCTCTCTACCCCTCCACACCATTTCTGTTTATGAGATCTTCTTTACTACACAATCTAATTAAGACTTAACCAGGGTGCTTCCAGATGTGACAAATAAGAGATTTTCCTGTTGAATTGATCTGCCTATGTCTGTTCTCTCCAAGCTGTCTCTTGGAAATCTCTTTCCAAATGTGTTTGTGATACTGATTAACAGTTTTCCCACCCCACTACCAATGAACTAGGGGATTAACTGGCTTATAATTGTATCTCACTTCTCCCAAGGCATCAGGAGTGATTAATGTGCCACATGCAGCTGCCTTGCTTAACTCTGTATTTCTTTATCTGGAGGCTCACCGGCTCCAGGCTCCCTCACCCCATATGGCTGGAAAGTTCTCCTGGAAGCAGAAACCCACTTACTTGTGCTAGTGATTGCAGAATTGTGAAAATAAGAGAATAGGGGTGAGGATTTAAGAAAAGCAGCAGAAACTTCGATAAGCCTCCAGGAGGGGAAAACAACTAGCTAGCTAAACTCTAGTGACTTTCTTTATACTGTTAATGGGAGTATTTAATCTTTCTGATCTGTAGTCTGTAAAATGAGAGAATCTCTATCTTATTGAACTGTTATGTGGTAATTTGCTAACTTAATTGGAGTAAGAGCTTAGCATAGTTGTTGGCATATAGAAATTGGTGTTTACTTTTAGGTGAATGTGTTTTTGTTCAAGTTCTTTATCATCACCTGTTTGCTATAGAGATCAGACACTTTGCTCAGCCTATGCTATGCCCCTGCCAAGAATCATACTATTGTCTTTTTGTAGCTGCGAGACTGAGGCTTTATGAAAAATAAGATTGGGAAAGCATTATACTGGTTTTTAGAAACATGCTGATATGGTTTGGCTCTGCGTCCTCACTCAAATCTCATTTCGAGTTGTGATCCTCAGTGTTGGAGGAGGGGCCCGATGGGAGGTGATTGGATCATGGGGGTGGGTTTTCCCCTTGCTGTTCTCCGGATGGTGAGTAAGTTCTCACGAGATCTGCTGATTTAAAAGTGTGTGGCACTTTCCCTCTGCGCACATTCTCTTTCCTGCTGGTCGTGAGAATATGTGCTTTTTTTTTCCTTTGCCTTCCACTGTGATTGTAAGTTTCCTGAGGCCTCACCAACCAGCCCTCCTGTATAACCTGCAGAACTGTGAGTCAATGAAGCCTCTTTTCTTCACGAATTATCTAGTCTCAGGTAGTTCTTTATAGCAGTGTGAGAACAGACTAAATACATATGCCTTCCTTTAAAAAAGAAGATGGTGAGCTTGTTGTACAGGCAGATTTCAGGGTGGACAGGTTCAGTGGTGATTGTGGCAAAAATCCTTCCAGTAGTCAATTCTTGTTTCTAGGTTGATGACTGCAGCAGTAAGTGTGAGGGTATCATGTAGTTTAAGGTGTGCTGAGTAAAGAGAAGAGGGTGGGAAGGAGCCTTAATTGTGTTGTTTCAGCCCTGAATGATTGCCTCTCTCAGTGAACAGTTTCAGCAATAACAGCTCTGTTGTCATTTCCCCTGTGGCGTTAGATGCTGTGGAGAACCATCCAACTCACAAGACCCCTCTTTTCTGGAGACATCTGCACATATCCATAGGGCAACAAGGGGAGGTTCCCAGCAGGCTTATTTATAATAAGTGATTCAGCTCTCCTAACTCTTTGCTGGTTGATATCAGATTTCCCATTCCAGGAAACTAGAGGTAGAATTGAGGGGCAGCGGCCGTTTCTGTAATGGACAGAAAACAGAAACTCTAGGAGTTCTGTGGTCTACCCAGAATGTGAACTGAAGAGTGAAAGAAAGGAAAAATTGCAGATAAGCAGAGAGAAATCAAGGAAAAACATGGACAATGAGCACTACAGGGATCTTGATGGTTTTTATGTCCTAATTTCAGCCCTCAAGGCTTTTGATCCATGCCATGCTTCTTTAGAAATGTAATAACTTTCCCTTTATTTGTCGTTTCTTGCTTAAATTAGTCCCAGCTGATGCCTGTTAATTGTTGCAGCAAGAGTTCTTACTAATGAGCATGTGTGTCTACGTGCTTATGTTTATTTATATATATAGAATGCAGCTTAGGGCAACAGATCCAATTCAAACTGCAGTCCTTCAGAATCTTAGTCCCACAGAGAAGCAGCAAGGCTCTCCATTCTTGGCTCTATCAAAAGGTTGCAAATGCTACCACTGATTCCTATGGATACTCTCTTCACTCCATGGATACACCGGACTATGCATATGTCTGGGATTCTAAACATGATGGAATAACATAGGGAGAAGAATAACATGTCAATGTTAGTTCAGATTTCTGGCTTTGGAAAACAGAAACACAGGGTCCTAGTGAAGAAAAGTTGGGAATGGGAGCTAAAGAGAAGCATATAAGATGCTGAGTTTAGTGTGGAACGCAAATATGGTTTGAAATGTTAGAGGTAAGCTCAGAGAGGATGTCATTTTGGCCAGGCATGGTGGCTTACGCCTGTAATCCCAGTACTTTGGGAGGGTGAGGAGGGAGGACTGTTTAAGTTCAGGAGTTCCAGCCTATAGTGCACTATGATTGTGTTGCTATACTCCAGCCTGGGTGACAAAGTGAGACCCTGTTCCCCCCCACCAAAAAAAAAAAAAAAGAGATACAAATTGGTTGTCATTCACATTTTGAGGCTATTAATGCAATGTTTTTCTTTTCTACTAACGTCACAGAAACCTTGCAGAAAAGTCAGTCTTTTTTCAATAAGAATGGAAATAAAGTCATTCAAGGCAGTTTGCCAAGTGATGTTACTCTGTGCCTCCAAGCCCTAGGCATTGATTCTTGAAATGACTATAGGCATGATCAATTGCTTTCGGATTGCTAATTTGATGATTATTATGGGCCATGGCTAGAAAAAAAATGCATTAGAAATGGAAAAAAAAATCTGGCAAGGGTTGAAAAGGATCACTGGAAAGTTACTTTTTGATGAAACCAAATGAACTAGCTTAGCTATAAATGAAAGAAGAAACTATTGACACATTTAATAATTCTCATGGTCCAGGGGTTAGAAAAAAAGAGGTTGTTCTATCAATATTTTCAAACCGAGATAAGAAACTTCTGACTTTGTCTAATTTTATGTTTAGACCTCTGCTTCTGTCTGCATGAATACCCTCCACATAAGCTGAGCTGTCCCTTCAGAAACAAACCAGTTTCTGAGAAAAGAACAGTTTGAGAACTGTGAGCAGTAGTTTTTAATCTAATTGTTTCTCTAAGAACAGTAATGGGAAGCATGAAATTCTGAGATTTGGGTGAATTGCAGAAGATTTGGCATCTCTTGCACCCTCTACAGTGTGACCCTTTTCATTCATTCTTCTGCTGTTTGTCCTGTTCCTTTTTTGTCCTTGTGATTTTGTCATTTTCTTAGTTGTCATCCAATCATTTTTCCTTCTTGTATAGCTTTCCCCTTTATTTCCATCTCCCTTTCTTTGGTTTTTAAAAAATCTTTTCAGTTTTAAACTCAGCATAATGTAAAAATGAGGTCTGCCTTTAAAATGGTGACTTGTATTAATTGAGAAAAGTTTTATTCCCGTTCAAAATCAAGTGAGTTTTGCCACTACTGTGTTTTTACATTAACTTTTCAATATGCCTCCAAATAAAGAAAACACCAAATTAAATTGCTTTTTTACTTCTGTGAAATTCAGCTTTAAGACCTCTTATGAATATGTGCCTACACATGTTATATTTGTGATTTTCCTTTGTCCAGACAGCGGAACTATGGGTGTGGAGAACTGAGACACAAAGTGTGGGACACAGGCAAAAGCAAAGAGAAGTTAGAATCGTACAAATTGGGGTTTACAAATTGACTGCAGGCAAGATATATAACTGCATTTTCTTTTCTGTCACTTAGGGACAAAAATAATGCCTACCTCAGGGTGTAGATAGAAGATGAGTATTATGTGATGGATATAGAGTACTTAGCTCAGAACTTTAGGCATTCTCAATAAATGATAGCCATTACTTTTAATAGTGCTATTATTATGCTTCTCTGCGGTCACCTGGTACTTAAGTATTGAATGTGGAGATTGGCACTTGACCCAACAAAAGAGACGTTCTTAAAAAAAAAAAAAAAAAAAAAAAAAAGGCAACACGGAGTAGACCACTCTCGATGTCTTTAATTTTTTTCAAGTAGAAAAACGGTT
>NW_012099376.1:0-1260 GCF_000951045.1 Mandrillus leucophaeus | reverse complement strand
TCTGTTGTGCTTTATTTTTGTTTCTATCAGGATATATTCTAATTTCCCTTTTGACAAATTGTTCCCTTTAACTTTCCCTTCTTTGACATATTAGTTGTCCGAATGTGTTTAATTTCCTTTTATTTTTTATTTTTTTCAGTTTTTACTCTGCTATTGATTCTAGCTTCCTTCCACTATGGTCAGAGAAGACACTTGACATTATGCCAATCTTCTTAAATGTGTTAAACCTTGCTTTAATGACCTAACAAGTGATCTTTCCTGGAGAACATTCCATGTGCTCTTGAGAAGAATGTGTATTCTGCAGCTTTAAATGGGTAGAATGTTCTGTATATGTCTGTTAGTTTCATTTGTTTTATCGTACTTGTTCAAGGCCTCTGCTACCTTATTGATCTCCTGAAAGTTACATACATTATTGAATATGGGATCTTGAGATCTCCTATTATTATTGCCTTGCTTTCTATTTCTGCCTTCACTTGAATAAGTATTTGCTTCATATATTTGGGTGTTCTTTTTTTTTTTTTTTTTTTTTTTGTCCCCAGCATGTTTACTGTATCATACGAAGTCTTTCTGGCCCACAAGATTTCTGCTGATAAATCACTGATAGTCTTATGAATATATATGTAATGTGGTGAGTTGTATGTGATGAGTTGCTTTTCTCGTATTGTTTAGAAATTCTCTTCGTTATTTAATTTTGACAATTTTATTATCGTGTATTTCAGTATGGACTTCTTTAGGTTCATTCCAGTTCTAATTCGTTGGGCTTTTCAAATCTGCAGATTTTTCCCCAGATTTCAGACCATGTTAGACAATATTGTCCAAGCAAGCTTTCTGGCCCTTTCTCTTTTCTTCTTCATCTGGAACTCCCATATTTGTTCATTTGATGATGTACTTTAAGTTCTTTGGCTTTCATCACTCTTTCCCATTTTTTTTTCTTTTTATTTCTCAGGTTGGATAATTTCAAAGGACCTATCTTTAAGTTTGTTGATTTTTTCTTTGGATTGATCTAGAAACTGCAGTGAATTTTTCAGTTCAGTCATTGTGTTCTTCATATCCAAAATGTTAGTTTGTTGGTTGCTTTGTTATTATTTTATATCTTGCTAATATTCTCATTTTGTTCATGCATTGTTTTCTGAACTTATTGATCATCTTGTTGACAGTTATTTTGAATTCTTTGTTATGTAATTTATATACACCTATTTCCCTAGAGTTTGTTTCCAAAAATTTATTTTGTTTCTTTGATTAGGCCTTATTTCTGTTTCT
>NW_012099375.1:0-1432 GCF_000951045.1 Mandrillus leucophaeus | reverse complement strand
ACTTTCACTGCCCGCATATCTAGAAACAATATAAATCAATGACTCGTGTTTTTTTGTTTGTTTGTGTTTTGGTTTTTGAGACTGAGTTTCACTCTTGTTGCCCAGGCTGGAGTGCAGTGGCACGATCCTGGCTCACTGCAACCTTCGCCTCCAGGGTACAAGCGATTTTCCTGCTTCAGCCGCCTGATGAGTAGCTAGGATTACAGGCGCCCATTACCACACCCAGCTAATTTTTGTATTTTTACTAGAGACGGGGTTTTACCATGTTGGTCAGGCTGATCCTGAATTCCTGATTTCGTGATCCACCAACCTTCGCCTCCAGGGTACAAGCGATTTTCCTGCTTCAGCCGCCTGATGAGTAGGGACTACAGGCTGTCTCTTATACACATCTAGATGTGTATAAGAGACAGTCTGTAATCCCAGCACTTTGGGAGGCCGAGGTGGGTGGCTCACCTGAGGTTGGGAGTTCGAGACCAGCCTGACCAACATGGTGAAACCCCATCTCTACTAAAAATACAAAAATTAGCTGAGCGTGGTGGCGCAGGCCTGTAATCCCAGCTCCTCGGGAGGCTGAGGCAGGAGAATAGCTTGAACCCAGGAGGTGGAGGTTGCAGTGAGCTGCGATTGTGCCATTGCACTCCAGCCTGGGCGACAAGAGTGAAACGCCATCTCAAAAGAAAAAAAAAAAAAAAGAGAAAGAAAACAAAATGAGATCACAACCTGAGAACTTTGGAGCCCATTTCAAACCCAGTACTCCTGATTTTTACACCTTCCCTCTTCCATTGTCTAACTCAGATTCTACTTAGTCCCCTATCTGCTGTCTCCGACCAGCCCTAGGACTTCTGAGGTTGTTGGTCCCAGCCTGCAAGGGCCAGTGTCTCCCAGGGGCGCAACCTTCTCCTAGTGCTTCAGTGGCTCCTTGGACAGGTCCCATTAAAGGAAGGGCCATTGACAACAAAAACAGAGGAACTGTGAATTGTGTTCCCAAAGGATAGTTTTTAAGGAGGTAAAACATTAACCTCCCTAGACCCAAATTTGTGACAAATTCTGGATTCTACTTTTCAGGATGTCTCAGAACTAAAAAAACAAATGCTGGTTCTAAAAGTAGCCCTCAACATTCTCCAGAGAGCAGACCCAAACTCTTTCAAAAAACTAAGATCAGTCATACAGGCTGTAATGTTAAAGGAACTTTCTATGTAGATTGTAAATTAAATCATCCCTTGTAAAATCCCAAAGGAATTTCAAACTTAAAGATTATATCTGGCCGGGCACAGTGGCTCACGCCTGTAATCCCAGAACTTTGGGAGGCTGAGGTGGGCGGATCACAAGATCAGGAGATGGAGATCATCCTGGCTAACTCGGTGAAACCCCGTCTCTACAAAAAATACAAAAAATTAGCCGGGCGTGGTGGCGGGCGCCTGTAGTCCCAGCT
>NW_012099374.1:0-1195 GCF_000951045.1 Mandrillus leucophaeus | reverse complement strand
AGCTGGGATTACAGGCATGCGCCACCACGCCCAGCTAATTTTTTTGTATTTTTAGAAGAGATGGGGTTTTACCATGTTGGCAAGGCTGGTGTTGAACTCCAGACCTCAGGTGATCCTCCTGCCTTGGCCTCCCAAACTGCTGGGATTACAGGTGTGAGCCGCCATGCCCAGCCTGTTTTTTTTGTTCGTTTGTTCTGTTTTGTTTTGTTTTTTGAGACAGAGTCTCACTCTGTCGCCCAGATTGGAGCACAGTGGTAAAATCACAGCTCACTGTAGCCTTGACCTCCCGGCCTCAAGCAATCTTTCCACCTCATTCTCCCAAAGAGCTGGGATCACAGGCATGTGCCACCATACCCGGTTAATTTTTTTTTTTTTTTTTTTTGGTGTGGGGCGTGGGGGGATACAGACTGGATCTCACTATGTTGCCCAGGCTAGTCTTGAACTCCTAGGCTCAAGCAATCCTCCCACCTCAGCCTCCCCAAAGTGCTGGGTTTACAGGCCTGGGCCACTACGCCCAGCTAATGGACATTGTTTGTTTTTTGTTTTTTGTTTTTGAGACGAAGTCTCGCTCTGTCACCAGGCTGGAGTGCAGTGGCGCAATCTCAGCTCACTGCAACCTCCGACTCCCTGGTTCAAGTGATTCTCTGCCTCAGCCTCCCAAGTAGCTGGAATTACAGGCAGGTGCTACCATGCCCAGCTAATTTTTGTATTTTTAGTAGAGATGGGGTTTCACCATGTTGGCCAAGGCATTGTTGTTTGTTTGTTAGTTTGTGTGTTTTTTGTTTTTTGAGACAGAGTTTCACTCTTCTTGCCCAGGCTGGAGTGCAATAATGCGATCTCGGCTCTGCCTCCCGGGTTCAGGCGAGTCTCCTGCCTCAGTCTCTTGAGTAGCTGGGATTACAGGCATGCGCCACCACGCCCCAGTAATTTTGTATTTTTAGTATACACAGGGTTTCTCCATGTTGGTCAGGCTGGTCTCGAGGCCGAGGTGGGAGGATTGCGAGGTCAGGAGATCGAGACCATCCTGGCTAACACGGTGAAACCCCGTCTCTACTAAAAATACAAACAAAAACTAGCCGGGCGTGGTGGGGGGGGCCTGTAGTCCCAGCTACTGGGGAGGCTGAGGCAGGAGAATGGCGTGAACCCGGGAGGCGGAGCTTGCAGTGAGCTGAGATTACGCCACTGCACTCCAGCC
>NW_012099373.1:0-1668 GCF_000951045.1 Mandrillus leucophaeus | reverse complement strand
GTCAGCCACTGCGCCCAGCCAGAAAGTGTTGATTTACTTAGGGTATAGTCAGAATGATTCATTTCAAACTTAGTGGCATGTAAGGGATATCTGTTTAACCATAGGAAAGATGGGGCATCAGCAATTCAAATAAATTCCAAGGATTGAATTAGTATTGGCAAAGAACTGAGTTTATTTTTTGGATTTGAGAGTAGCCTGAGTAGTTCTCTGGTTACTTCATATATTTAAATCAGTTCCTTTCTTTCAGCTGTGACATAAATTTTTACTGGCAGGGCACTCCATTTGTTATATTTTCCTAACAGTCTTTATAATAAAGAAAAATCGGTGAGTCATCTAAAATAGCCTTAATGAGATTTAATTTTCTTAAAACAATTGTTAAATTTTAATGGCAAAATAGTGCTTTCAGATTAGTCTGGTTATGGAGAAAAAAACTTTAAATTTTTTTTGTATAGACAAGGATGTATATGGTGGAAGTCATTTCTGAAGTTATGATGCAAGAGAAGTGCCTGATGGCATTTGTAAATACAGATCTTTGTCTTAATGGTACTTGAATAAGTAAATGAAAGCTATTTGCATTTTCAAAGTAATTTTTACAGATAACTACGTTTAAAAATAAAGTTTAAGACCATATTACATTTTGAAACATCCTGCCCTGCATACTCGAAGATACACAATATTCCGTAGATGCCCAGGAGAGCTTGCATTTTTGAGTAGTTCTTGTTCATCCCCCTGCCTTGCAAAGATAGTACCCTTGTATGAATTTAAGTTGTCATGTGTTTAATTAATTTATGCTGCTAAGTGAGTATCTTCAAGTTATAGTGGGACTGGATAACCAATTAAACAAGAACAAAAGATGATACAAATCTACATTACAGGAAAGATAAGAATATTATCTTCATGTTGAGGAAAAATTTTTAATTGGAACTTTTTGTTCATTTGGACTAGTTGAGATTTTGATTTTATGGAGGTAAGACTGAAATGAGTATCAAATATGCTTCCAGTTGTAGCATGCCCTATGTATCTGCTAAATTTTCTTTCTGAGATTTTCTTGAAGTGGAAACGTTATTAAATAATATCTTTGTACTTCTTACTGAGATAGAATACTCCCTTTTTAGAGATTAAAAATTTTAAAACAAACAATTGATTATTTTATTCTCATATCCTTTTGCTAACTTGTGAATTGCGATTTGGTTTGGGATTTTAAAAATGTTTACTTTTTTTAGAGGTGGAGTCTCGCTCAGTCGCGCAGGCTGGAGTGCAGTGGTATGATCTCGGCTCACTGCAACCTCCGCCTCCCGGGTTCACGCCATTCTCCTGCCTCAGCCTCCCAAGTAGCTGGGACTACAGGCGCATGCTGCCACGCCCGGCTAATTTTTTGCATTTTTAGTAGAGACGGAGTTTCACCGTGTTAGCCAGGATGGTCTCGATCTCCTGACCTCGTGATCCGCCCGCCTCGGCCTCCCAGAGTGCTGGGAAAAATGTTTACTTTTTAAGCAGATTTGAATTTACTAAAAGATGCAATTCAAGTTAGACTTAAAATTTTTTTTTCTTTTTTTAAGACGGAGTTTCACTTTGTCACCCAGGCTGGAATGCAGTGGCACAATCTCGGCTCACTGCAAACTCCACCTCCCAGATTGAAGCCATTCTTCTGCCTCAGCCTCCATGGTA
>NW_012099372.1:0-1668 GCF_000951045.1 Mandrillus leucophaeus | reverse complement strand
GCATGAAAATGGACTAATACAGTGATAATGACATGTCAATGTAGGTCCATCAGTTGTAATAAATGTACTATTTGGTGGGGGGTATTAATAGTTGGGGAGGCTGTGTGTGCGTGTGGGGGGGAACAGAGAGTACATGGGACTCTACCTTCTGTTGGATTTTGCTGTGAGCCTAAAACGGCTCTAAACATATATAAAGTCCATTTACAAAAGTATCTGAGAGGCTAAATCCATCTCTATAAGAAATATGAAGAAAGAAGTAGCAGGGGGAGATGCAAAAGGTGACTGAGGCGGGGGTATTAGAGAGGATTTCTGGAATTTGTCCTGTGAGAGGCTCTGAGACAGATACAGGAGGAACAGAATTAGGGAAGGGAGAAAAGGAGTATGGCTGTGGGCTATAAATTAGATCCATGCTGAGGCAGGAGGATTGCTTTAGGCCAGGAGTTTGAGACTAGCCTGGGCAACATAGCAAGACCTTATCTCTACCAAAAAAAAAGAAAAACAAAACCAAAAAAAGCAGGGCATGGTGGCACATGCCTGTAGTCCCAGCTACTCAAGGGGCTGAGCGGGGAGGATTGCTTGAGCCCAGGAGGATTGCTTGAGCCCAGGAGGTCAAGGCTGCAGTGAGCTGAGATCGTGCCACTGCACTCCTGCCTGGGCCACAGAGTGAGACTCTGTCTCGGAAAAAAAAAAAAAAGTTAGAGTCATGATCATTTTCCTGAAGAGATTCAAGGACAGCGTAGTGCTACCTTTGATGATGCTGTATTCTACCTTTTTTTTTCTTTTGAGATGGAGTCTCGCTCCATTGCTCTGGCTGGAGTGCAGTGGCTCTATCTCGGCTCACTGCAAGCTCCACCTCCTGGGTTCACGCCATTCACCTGCCTCGGCCTCCCGAGTAACTGGGACTACAGGCGCCTACCACCACGCCTGGCTAATTTTTTGTATTTTTAGTAGAGATGGGGTTTCACCGTGTTAGCCAGGATGGCCTCGATCTCCTGACCTCGTGATCTGCCCACCTCGGCCTCCCAAAGTGCTGGGATCACAGGCATGAGCCATCGACCCAGCCTGTTCTACTTCTTTGAATTTAATTTCTCATTGAGACTGGACCACATGGGGTCCCAGCTTATACCTGGGTTACATTTGTAAACTAAGTTTAACCCATTTATGCCTAGTGTTCCATTATTGGAATGCTAAGCTTGTGGGAGTAATTTATGTCCAACTGCTCAAGGTCATCACCAAGGTCTGATTTTTCACAAAAAATATGTGCTTCTGGACAAGACAGAAGTAGGATGAAAATGAAGAGATTATGTGAACTGGACAACCCCTTCTGGCTTGAAAATACCCGTAGTGACCACAGTCTGATTTCTCCCGCCTCACATGAAGCTTTTGCGGCATTCCGTGAAGGAGCAGTCACTCCCTTCCTTCCCCAGAGGGGAACAGCAACAGATTCCGGCAGGTGAGTCTGCTGCAGAAGAGACAAGTTCTTACTTCAGCTGCGTGGAGCTGTGTCTGGGGCAGGTCGTTACCTTTGTCTCCTTAGGGTAAACAGCAGAACGTGGATGGTGTTTGACGCCCGCATGAGTGAACGTACTTTTAGTTTTACATAGATATTTTTGAGCATAAATTGCTGGATCTGCTGTAGCGCTCTCTGCGGTCACGACACACAGCTAT
>NW_012099371.1:0-1117 GCF_000951045.1 Mandrillus leucophaeus | reverse complement strand
AAAAAAAAAAAAAAAAAAAAGAGGCCGGACATGGTGGCTCAAGGCTGAAATCCCAGCACTTTGGTAGGCCAAGGAGGGTGGATCACGAGGTCAGGAGTTTGAGACCAGCCTGACCAACATGGTGAAATCCCATCTCTACTAAAAATGCAAAAATTAGCTGGGTTGGTGGGGCATGCCTGTAATCCCAGCTACTCAGGAGGCTGAGGCAAGAGAATTGCATGAACTCGGGAGGCAGAGGTTGCAGTGAGCCGAGATTACACCACTGCACTCCAGCCTGGGCAACAAAGGGAGATTCCATCTCAAAAAAAAAAAAAAAAAAAAAAAAAGTCTGCAATTGTTCTTTGGAAAAGGTTGCAACAACTTACACTCCCAGCAGCAGAATCCATTAATGGCAGTTTCTTCAAATAGTCACAGAAACCGAGAAGTGTTATCAAAAAGCAACACAGAGCCAGGAGCCGTGATGTGCCCCTATAGCCCCAGCTACTCCAGTGCCGAGGGAGGAGGATCTCTTGCAGCCAGGAGTTTCAGACTGTAGTGTGTTATGATTGTGCTTGTAAATAGCCCCTGCACTCCAGCCTGGGAAACACAATCATGTACCAAAAAAGAGGCATAAAACATTAAACCATTCAATCCCCACACTGGCAAAAGTATCTCATTTTAAATTTCATTTATTTGATTATGCTATTGAGAACTTCAAGTAATTTTATATTTCACCTTTTGCAAATTTCTTGTTTATGTTTTTTACTCATTTTTCTACTAAAACATGTTGTTCTCTTATTGATTCGTGAAAGCTCTTTATATATTAAAGCTGTATGTCCATTGTTATACATTGGATATATACATCTTGTTTGCTGTTGGCTTTAATGAGGGCAGTTTGGCTATATATACATAAAAGTCATAACAATGTGCATATTCTGATTGGCAAGTACGCTTTCAAGAATTTACCTTAAGGAGAAAGTATTTGTGCACATGAAAAATACAGCACCATTATCTGCAACAACAAATAAACAATCCAGTAATAGAAATCTGACTTGAAAGTATAGTCATTGACAGAATTTTGTAGTCATGAAAAAAATGCATAAGAATGTTTCAAGATTTATTAAGTTAAAAAAAAAAG
>NW_012099370.1:0-1126 GCF_000951045.1 Mandrillus leucophaeus | reverse complement strand
AGGATGGAGCAATCCTTTATTTTTACACACGTTGACAAGGAGGTTTTCCGTAAACAACCTTTCCAGTGGAGAACAGAGAACGGGAAAATCAGCCTCCAGACATCACCAGCTGCTCTGCTCAGGGCCGAGGCTCCTCCTTGCCAGTGTGGTGAGGTGGAGGGGTGTACTTCCCTTCCTTTATCAGCTTATCCCGCTGCCTTCTGATGGCACCCACACGTCTTATCTGTCAAAGGAAAACGGCAATTAAACTGAGGGAGGAGATATGTGCCATAAAGTGAGAACTGGAAAAACTGACATCAATTTTGGTTTCATTTTTAAACTACAGAAGGCCTTTCATCTTACAGGGCCTCTGAAATGAAGTCTGCCTTCAAAGAATTAACATGAAATCACTTCCCAAGCTTTCAAACAAATTTTTAGTATATATAACCTCTCTGAAAACTAACAACTAAAATGTTCTTAATATATATAGCAATACAGATATTTGCAAAAACCTTTAAGAGGCATATTTGTGTACACTAAAATCTTTTAAAATATTAAAAGTTAATCCCAGCACTTTGGGAGACTGAGGCAGGTGGATAACTGAGGTCAGGAATTTGAGACCAGACTGGCCAACATTGTGAAACCCTGTCTCTACTAAAAATACAAAAATTAGCCAGGGATCGTAGTGCACATCTGTAATCCCAGCTACTGGGGAGGCTGAGGCAGGAGAATCACTTGAACTTGGGAGGTTGAGGTTGCAGTGAGCCAAGATTGCACTGCTGCACTCCAGCCTGGGTGACAGAGCAAGATTTTGTCTCAATAAGTAAATAAATCAATAAAAGCTGGGCTGGGCGTGGTGGCTCATGCCTGTAATCCCAGCACTTTGGGAGGCCGAGGCGGGCAGATCACGAGCTCAGGAGTTCGAGACCAGCCTGGCCAATATGGTGAACCCCCGTCTCTACTAAAAATACAAAAATTAGCCAGTCATGGTGGCGCGCGCCTGTGGTTCCAGCTATTTGGAAGGCTGAGGCAGGAAAATCGCTTGAACCTGGGAGGTGGAGGTTGTAGTGAGTCAAGATCACGGTATTGCACTCCAGCCTGGGCGACAGAGTGAGACTCTATCACAAAAAAAATAAAATAAAATAAA
>NW_012099369.1:0-1266 GCF_000951045.1 Mandrillus leucophaeus | reverse complement strand
AAAAATGCTCTTTCTTTATTAATGTAGATACAAGTTTCTTACCTGTATCATTTTCCTCCTCTGAAGACATTATTTTAACATACCATGAAAGGCAGGCCTCCTGGTGACAAATTCTGTCAGTTTTTTTCTGAAAACATCTTTATTTCTTCATTTCTGAAGGATAATTTTACTGGATATGGAATTTCAAGTGGGTGTCTTTTCTTTCAATAATGTAAATATTTCACTCCACTCCTCTTTCTGCTCGCATGATTTCCAAGAAGAATTCTAACATAATACATTTCCTTGCTCCTCTCTGGGTAAGGCATTTCCCCATCTGTGGCTTCTTTCAAAATTTTCTCTTTCTCTTTGATTTTTCTGAAGTTTGAATATGACATGCTTAGATGCTTTTTTTTTTTTTTTTAAAAAAAAGGCTTTATCCTGCTTGGTTTTCCTTGAGCTTCCTAGAAGTGTAGTTTGGTATCTGTCATTAATTTTGGAAAATTCTCCATTACTGAAGTCATTATTAATTCTACTAATTTTTCTGTTTCTTCTCTTTCTTCTTTTGCTATTCCCATTATGGATCTATTACACCTTCTGTACTTTTCCAGCAGTTATTGGATAGTCTGTTCTCTGTTTTCTTATTGCTTTTTTCTTTTTGTCTTTCTTTCTTTTGCTTATTCAGTTTGTGAAGTGTCTATTGACATGTTTCAAGTTCACTATTTTTTTCTCCAGTTGTGTCCCATCTACTGATGATCCCATCAAAGGCTTCCTTCATGTCTACGTTACTTTTTTTTCTTTTTTTCAATCTCTAGCCTTTCTTTTTTATTTTTTCTTACAGTTTCCATCTCTCTGCTTACTTTTTCCATCTGTTATTGCTCGTTGATCACTTTTCCAATAGCATCCTTAGCATATTTTCATCATGGTTAACTTACATTCCTGTACTGATAGTTTTATAATCCCTGGTGTATCTGAGTCTGATTCTGATATTTTATGTCTTTAAGGTTTTTTGTTTTTATTTTTGGTTTTGTTTTGTTTTTACTTAGTTTGTTTTGCTTTTTGTTTTTTTGCCTTTTTCATGCCTTGTAACTTTGAGAGCCAGACCTAATGTATCAGGTAAAATGAACTGAAATAAATAGGCCTTTCGTATGAGGTTTACATTTATCTGGCTCAATTGTAGGTGTGTATACTGTTTTCTCTTGCTCTAGGTGCCAGAAGCTAACATTTTCTCTAGTATTTTGGATTATCTTTTCTGTTGTCTTGGAGAATCCTCCTCATATAGGGTTTGAA
>NW_012099368.1:0-2336 GCF_000951045.1 Mandrillus leucophaeus | reverse complement strand
CTTCACAAACTGACCACTCTTCCCAAAAATAAATTAAAATCAACCTGCCTTGGGCAAATATATGCTGTTTACTTCTGTTCTATTTCAACCTGATCAAGTGTAACAGATGTATTGCTAATATGGATCTGGAGAAGTGCCCTTAACAGATTTGACTGAACAGATGAGCAGTCAGAGAAAGTTTAGAATTACGTAATCAACAATATCTTTGTGACCTTTTAAAAGCATCACTTACCAATTAAATCATCACTCCTGCAACTTCTTATGAAATTATTACACAATAACTTTTTGAATGTATGAGGCCATCTTAAAACAGAACTCACATAAATAGAAAAGAGATTTTAAGTTCAATTCTTTCTCTGATTTCTGTTAAAGAAAATTTAATTTACCAGGACTCTACTTGGGATCATTTTGATAAAGTTACAAGTTTCTAGAATGCATCTTTTTTAAAAATCGTGGCCTCCTTTAAATACATTTATGGCAAATGAAAAATTCTTTACAGAAAAATCATGTCCTTACTATATTAAAAAGCACATTTAGTATATATTACTAAATTTTAAAGTTACTATTCTTCTTGTTAGAAAACATAGGAAACCAAAAAGATGATTTTAGTTTGGTGTACAGAATTTCCTGTGTATGTTGCATTCCCATATTGGAGCTAAGTCAAGTGTACACACATAATTTGAAGAGTGAATTCAAATGCTTGTTCAGGCTGAAAGCTGTATGAATTTAGATAAGAGGGTACAAGTAGCAGGAAGAAAAATAACCTTGGAAATTGTCTTCTGCGTTTGCTAATTCAATATGATTAGCTAAATCAAATAATGACTATCATGATTTTTCAATTTCACTTTAACATAAAAATACAAAGAGGAGATGTTTATAGAATTAATATGTTTCAATTATTGATCTGCCTTATTTTTACCATAATGCTTTCAAATATACTCTATTAATGAAATGTGTGGAAAAAAAAGACTTAACCCCAAAACTTTTGCCCTTATATTTCTACTTAAATGGCAAGATATAGGAAACATTTTTTTTCTTTTTTAAACTGAAAAATATTCTTGTAAAAATCAGTAATGTGTTTTAGTAAATAAATGCTTAGAATTTGAATCAAGTTATCTGTTCCTTTCTCAGTGCTAAGGGCATCAGACATGACATTTTGTCTTCTCATTTCATATTTTCAATATGCAAAGCAAACATGGGGGAGAATAAATTCATAATATATTTCAAAACAGAAGGAAACATTTTGACGTGTAGTGCTGTTCCACTAATTCTAAGCAATGGTTTATTCACAGGGTTCAATATGACCCTTCCTTTGTTTACTTGAGATTGAATAATGCTCAATAGCTTTTAACAACAACTTCAGAAAATTTCAGACAATTTTAATCCTAAGGCATAAATAAAAAACAGTTTTAAAAATATAAAATACCTCATTTTTAGGAATACTAGCTTATTAATAGCAAATTAGAATGTAATTGTTCTAACACAGTCGGCGTATCTCCAAAATGATAATGAAAAATTCTGATCCACAATTTGTTCAATAGACATTGGTGAAAGGAGATCAAAGTTCATGGAGTTGATTTTTAATATTTAAGATGATATAAATTTAAAAATCATATCAATAAATAGACACACAAAACCATCTGAGACTATTTTCAGACTAACCATCGTGAAAATTGAAATTTTTCGTATAATCACTAACAGATCACATATAGTCTATGTTTGCACCAACTGAAATGGTAAAGTTTGCATATAACAAGATACAATATTTAAAGTATTTGTAAAGTCTTTCCAATGTAATGGACAGTTTTCTCTTTGGAATTCTAAAGCTTGACCTATTTTCATAAACAAAGCCCCTTGCTGCTCTCAATATTTTGCATAAATATGTAAAGCAAACAATTATCACCACCACAGAAATACATCATTCCAAAAGCCAGTTTCCCACCAATATAGGGTTTAAATTAAAAGTATTGCCTTTATTGTCTTAAATTTGATGGCAGTTATAAAACTCATGACGTATAATTCAATTTGAAACTACTGTGCAATAGTTTGTGCTTAATTTTCAATCTCTCAAATATTTTAAAGATAAATGTGGAGAGATACTTGATGGAGACATGAATGATTAATGTAAATAAGCATTTTGTTACTATTCTTGACGTAGTTTGTGGTTTTAGATGGAGAAGTTATTTTCTAGTATCCATGCCAATGTGTAATCTAAGGAACATTCACACCATAATTATTAACATAACCTGATAACCTATAATAATCATGTGCAAACTGGTATCACTTACAAAAATTGAGTTAAAATGCATCATTAAGCAGATACTATATATAGCTGG
>NW_012099367.1:0-1147 GCF_000951045.1 Mandrillus leucophaeus | reverse complement strand
TGTATTTATAGTACTTAGCCAAATTCTAGGCTCATAATAAGCATTCAGTAAAGGCATGTTGACTTTTATGGCTGTAAATGATACTGGCTTTGAGTCAATGTAAGTTAGTTAGGGGGTTCACAGAATTGAATTGCAGCATTCTCTGGTTGGGAGGTTGACTTTCAGCTAAAAACGTTAAGTTGGAAACTATCCTCACAACTAGAAGCAGTTAACCAGAAGCTGTTCCTGCCTCTATCCTCCTCCAGTCTAGCAGCGTACTGTCCTTGAAAAACTGTTGCCAGCTCAGCTCTTTTGCTTCTTTTCAGAACTGACTATATCCAGATCCTTGGTGTGCTTTTTCTTTTCCTGTCCCTAGGAGTCTCCAACTTGCAGGGACTATCATTATGGTGACCCTTATAGACTGGTGTATTTATATGGCCATCCTCATTTTGCCAGATAGCCATCATACTCAGATTAGTATCTTCCCATACTATGTATGAATCATTTTCCCCCAGTTCTTTCTTTTGTCCTGTCTGCTCCATTAAAAATTGTCTATCCAATGAAATTTTTAAAAGAGACTTTGTGCTTGTAGAGTCCCAAGGTCATTGCAGATCTGATGTGTTTAACTATAGAAGTCAGCTGGGCACGGTGGCTCACTCCTGTAATCCCAGCACTTTGGGAGGCTGAGGTGGGCAGATCACGAGGTCAGGAGTTCAAGACCAGCCTGACCAATACGGTGAAACCCCCATCTCTACTAAAAATACAGAAGTTAGCCAGGTGTAGTGATGTGCGCCTATAGTCCCAGCTGCTCAGGAGGCTGAGGCAGGAGAATGGCTTGAACCCAGGAGGCGGGAGGTTGGAGTGAGCCAATATCGTGCCACTGCACTCCATCCTAGCGGACAGAACAAGACTCAGTCTTTTTTTTTTTTTTTTTTTTTTGAGACGGAGTCTCGCTGTGTCCCCCAGGCTGGAGTGCAGTGGCGCGATCTCGGCTCACTGCGAGCTTCACCTCCCAGGTTCACGCCATTCTCTTGCCTCAGCCTCCTGAGTAGCTGGGACTACAGGCGCCCACTACCGCGCCCGGCTAATTTTTTGTATTTTTAGTAGAGACAGGGTTTCACCGTGGTCTCGATCTCCTGACCTTGTGATCCGCCCGCCTCGGCCTCCC
>NW_012099366.1:390874-393103 GCF_000951045.1 Mandrillus leucophaeus | reverse complement strand
GGCACTGGCCTGCTAGCCAAGGCCAGAAGGGCACCAGGGCCTCATACATGGTGTCATTGGCACAGACCATCACCAGGAAGCTGCCCCCATCTGGGCAGCGTTCCCCACAGGGTCCAATGTGGCAGGGTGGGGAAGCAGTGACATCTGGGGTGGGGCCCTGGCACACATGCTGGACCCAAGCCTGGTTGCTGGGGGGCACAGCCTGTAGACTTGCCTCCCCACACAGTCGCTCAGCCCACAGAGTCTCGTTCTCCAAGAAGCAGCCCCAAAAGATGTCTGGGGTGAGGGGAACAGGGGGCAGGCCTTCAGGGCAGCTGGTAAGGGGTGGGAGCAGGCCAGCACAGAGCCACTTCACCAGGCGGCGGTTGGAGCCAGACAGGGCTGAAAAGGAGAGGTTACTACAGATCGCATTCAAAAACTCATCAGGAAACTGGTCATGACAGGCCTGTAGCCAGCCTTGGGCACCTGGTACCCATGAGACTGCATACCACACAGCAGTCTGGCAGATGGCAGTGGTGCTGGGAGGGGGCTGTGGAGTGACAGGCTTGGTGTGTTGGCAGAGCAAGTGGATGGAGAAGTTGGAAATGCTGTAGGGTGGTGCTGGGCCTGAGTGGTTCTCACAGAGGGCCTCCAGAGTGATGGCTCGCCGTTGGCGTGGGCTGATGTGGGCTGAGGGCCGAGGAGCTCTGGGCAGAGGCACACCTGCGCTCAGGCAGTGAAGGAGGGCAGGGGGTGGGGGTGGTGATCCAGACAGAAAGCCCAGCGCCTGGACATCCCAGGAAAGGTTGTGCCGGACGCCCCTGGGTGCAGAGGGAGGAGCAGGCAGGATCTGGTCAGTTCACATTTCCTCTGGCTGAAGATTCTGACCCTGACCCAGAGCCCTCAAGGGGCATGGCAAGCATAGGCTTTTCTACAAGCGAGGTCCCTGAGAGTTTAGGCATTACTGGTTGAAATGCTGTGACAGGGCAAAAAGGAAAGAGCTGCCCCGCCAAGCTCCAAAATCACCTAGGAGAAGCCCCAGTTGGAATGCTTTCTGTCTACCTTTCTGTCTGCTCCCTTCTGTCTCCTTTCTTCATATGCTTTCAGATAGCTTAAACACAACTCTCAGCGGGCCTCCTGTTAGGAAATCTGCTCAGCAACTCAATATGTCTAACTATGCTCTGCACTGTTGTACTGAAGTAGGAAGAGGGTAGAGGAATCCAGTTGTGTCCTTATTTTCCAAATCCCATCTTTACTAGCTAACATTATTAAGCACTATGTGCCAGCACTGTTTTGTTTGCACACACAGTATCAACTCATTTAATCGGGTGCAACAACTCTGTGGTAACTAATATTATCATTCTCATCTTATAAATGGGGAAATTGAGGTATAGAAAGATTATGTAACCTGCCCAAGGTCATATGGCTAGGAAGACGTGGAGCTGGGACACCAACCCAGACAGTCACACTCCAAAACCACTAAACCACACTCCTCCCATCAGTTTTCCTCTCTAGAGGCTGATGTCGTCAGCTCTCCACCTCTAGATTTTCCAGGCCCAATCCCTCAGAACTGGTCCCCTCTCACTTACCATAAGAGCAGCTGTTGAAGGTTACCTAGGACGGAAAGAGTAAGGAAGAGAACTACCCCAGTTTCACTTTCCTTGCCCTGCCACATCCCAGCCCCAGCCCTGGCCACACTCACCTCCCTGGCACTGCCCATTGGCATCAGGCTCTGGCTGCCCCAGAATGGAAAAGACCTCATCCTGCAGGGAGTGAGTGACACGGAGCAGCCCCTCCTGAAAGGCAGCAAAGAGGGGGGCCCCCACTGTGCGTAGCAGACCGCCCCAAAGCGCCTCCTCGGACCCGAGCTCCCCTGTTGGGGTAAGCAAACCCAACAGACCCTGCAAAAAGTGAGGAGCTGCCTCCCTCCCATCGAGGCCTGTGGCATTGGTGGGATCCACACTGGGCTGCACCTGCACCAGAGCTTGCCAGCGTGTGCCCTCTAACAACAGCAGCAGAGAAGGCAACCAGTCAGCAGCCAGGACACAGTCAGAGGGCCCATTACGGGTGCATGGGGGCCGACTTGGGGTAGGGGGGCCCCCAGGAACTAAGGCTCCCAGCAACACCTCCACAAGTCCACCCAGCACCCCTGCCTGGTGCACCAGGAAATCTCGGGGAGTCTGCTCCTGTCCCAGCAGTGCCAGCAGATCCCCCAGCAGCCCTAGCATTGGCTCCCAGTCCGGGCTGCCT
>NW_012099366.1:390443-390824 GCF_000951045.1 Mandrillus leucophaeus | reverse complement strand
AGGGAGGAGCAGGCAGGATCTGGTCAGTTCACATTTCCTCTGGCTGAAGATTCTGACCCTGACCCAGAGCCCTCAAGGGGCATGGCAAGCATAGGATTTTCTACAAGCGAGGTCCCTGAAAGTTTAGGCATTACTGGTTGAAATGCTGCGACAGGGCAAAAAGGAGAGAGCTGCCCCGCCAAGCTCCAAAATCACCTAGGAGAAGCCCCAGTTGGAATGCTTTCTGTCCACCTGGCTCCCTTCTGTCTCCTTTCTTCATATGCTTTCAGATAGCTTAATCACAACCCTCAGCGGGCCTCCTGTTAGGAAATCTGCTCAGCAACTCAATATGTCTAACTATGCTCTGGCACTGTTGTACTGAAGTAGGAAGAGGGTAGAGGA